>NW_026850731.1:0-46589 GCF_030913465.1 Colletotrichum navitas
ACTTAGACTCTTTAAAATCTTTAAGAAAGTCTTACTAGTTAACTATAAACTTAACTTACAAGAACTAATAAAAATACACCTTGTCTTCTATATTATATTACTTAAGCTAGTACTATAAAGATTAAACACTAATAACTATATTATTATAGAACTAAATAAACTAGAATATAAAGTTAAGTATATTATTAATAAATACTATAAGAATAATATAAAATAATACTTACTAAAATAGAAAAACTATAAGTATAAAGATAATTTATAAAACTAATAAAGAATTTATAATACCTTTAGTAACTACTTTAAGAATTTTAGAATAGTAAAAGCTAATTTATTTACCTAAAAATACTAACTACTAACTAAGAACTATTACCTTTATTACTACTAGAACTAGATACTTCTATAAGTAGACTTAGCCTAGTAAACTCCTTACTAATACTTAAGGACAACTAGTCTACGTTATTCTTAATACCTTTAGCCTAAAGGTTATTTACTACTTAATACTTATAAGCGTTAAGTACTATTAAGGTATTCTTCTCCTTTAACTCCTATACTCTCTATATAAATATCTTTATATAATACTCTTTTACTTTTTTATAAATAGTATAAATCCTAGATAAATAACTAGCTACCTTAGCTACCTTAGATTAAATCTAAGTAGGTTTCTAATAAAGCTTAAGAAAAGTATTACTTACTTTTTTCTTTTTTTCCTCTTACTTTTAACGCTAATTACTTAGCCTTTATACTATATATTATTAGTAATAAGACTAATAAGATAAAAAAGAAGTTTACTTATAACTTAATACTACAATTATCTTATTATAAAGACACATTAAGTTTTTATAATCTTTATAAACTTTAGCTTCTTTAGCTATTTAATAAATATAACTAGTATAAAAGTACTAAATATAAGGTATAATATTAAGAAAACTAAACTATTAAAAGATATAATAATATACTAAACAAAGTACTAATTTTATTTAGTATATAATTCTATATAACTTAATATAGTATTAGTATTATAAGTAAAACAGGAAGTAAGATTAATAACTCTATAACCTTAGAGATATAACCTACTTATATAGGTCTTAAAGGTAAGACTTTTAAGAGGAAAGACCTAATATTATAACCTAATAAGTTATAAGTAATATTACTTTACTTAGTAAAGTAACTAGTAAGCAGTAATAGTATATATATAAAACTAATAGATAAGTATAAATAAAATAACTCCTATAGATATAAAAGAACTATAGTATAAGTTATATAATAATAAGATTAAATAAGATCTATATATTGTTAATATAGAAGCTATATACTTAGTATATAGGCACTATATAGAAAATATATAAGTACTATACTTTAGATATATAGCCTTATATACTAATAAAAAGTATAAACTTATATATAAAATAGACTTAATATATATATATAGTAAGTAGATAATTATAGTAAGTAGACTACGTCTACCTACTTTTTACCTCTTTAACTATTACACTATTATTTCTTTATATATAAATATATAATCCTCTTTAATTAAAGACTATATTATCTTTACCTTCTAAGCTATTCAAAAAGACCTAAAAATATCTAAACAAAAGACAGCTACTGTCTTTAAGGTCCCTTGTATAATACTCTATTACTAACACATAGGACACTTTATATAGGATAAGATACACCTAAAATTAAAGAAGATAACAGAAGTAAAGAAAGAAGTAATTCTTAAGAGGGTTATTAACCTAATTAATTAAGGGTTTTCTTTAAAATAAAAAAATATATAAGATATAGCTAACTAACTCCTAAATAAATATAATATAATATATATTAGACCCTAATAGGTAAAGAACTTTATATAATAATAACCTTAATTAAAAATATAATTTTAATATTAAATTAACTATTAGAGAGCCTTAGCTAAAGATTCTATAATTATATAGTACTAGTTTATACTTATATAAAATATAGTTATAAAGTATAAAATATAGAATTATAATATCTATAATTTTAATAAAACTTAGTTCTTAATAGAAATACTATTATATATAAAGGTTATTACTACTTTTAACTAATATAAAAGGCCTTATATAAAGTAGCCTAGTAATTATAAATAGGTTTCTATTATTTAAGGTATATATATAGATAGCTAAGTAATACCTCTATATATTATTATAAAAGATAAATATTACTTTCTCTTCTAGTACTAAAATAGCTAATTCTTAGTTAATTAGTATGTTTACTTAAATAAAAATAAATAAATAATAAATAAGATTAGCCTAAAGTAGTTAAATTATTTTAACTAGTATATAAAGTCTTATATAAAGAGTACTTATTATCTTTTAATTCTAAATAGCTATAATAGCTATAAATTAACTAAATTTAATAACTACTATAAAAAAGAAAAAATTATTACTTTATATATACCTTTTTACTTATTATATAAGCTATAGCCTTCTAGTATTAGCTATTTTAGCCTTTTTAAGTACTTATATAGTAAAAAGATTAAGAAAATAATATAAATATAAATTATATATATTACTAAAGATAACTTTTTTTTTACTTCTAAAGTATTATTTTTTACTTAAATTAGTAAAATTAATATATAAGTAAGTTTTTAGTAAGCTAGTTTTATACCTTTTAATCCTAAAGTTATTATTTTTTACCTAGATTTAAAGCTAAAGACACTAATACTAGTAAACTTATATTTAACTAGCTTAGGCTTATAAGACCTAAAGATACTAATAATAGTAATTAAAGGTATATAAAGCTTTACTTTATTAAAAAAAAGATTAAAGAGTATTAAAGAAGTTTACTAATACTAATATATAAGGTAATTAACTTATAGTTAAAAGGTATTAGTAAGTTAGTATATTAACTTACTATTATTAAGGTAGAGAACTATAAACTTTATATAGAGATAAAGGTACTTAGTAAACACTAGAGAGCTAAAAAGACCTAACTATATCTTAGAGGGTCCTTTAATATAACTAAAGTAAAAGTACTATAAGGAGAAAAAGAAGGTATTAAAGCTAGAGGTAAAAAGACACCCTAAAAGGAAGGTTATATAGAGTGTAGTAAACTATATATATAATAATATAGTCATTATAAAAAGACTAAATATAATATATAAACCTATAAGGTAGTTTAAAATAATAATAAAGAATAAGGTAATATATATTTTTAATTAATTTTATATAGTCTAGTTAAAATAACTTATTAAAATAATAAAAAGGTAAGTAAATATAGTCTACTTACTATAATTATTTACTTACTATATATATATATTATATATACTTAAGGATAAACTCTTATAGCTCTTTAGTAATTAACTTTATAATATATTCTTTAAATATCTTTTAGTATTTAACCTTAGTAATTTAATTAATAAGAAACTATATAGGCTACCTTTATAACTATTAACTACTTAACTAATTACTAAGTAATTAATAAGCTAGTAAAAACCTACCTTACTATTAACTATATATTAACCCTAGCTTATTTAAAGTAGAAACCCTACTATTAGATTACTAACTATAATACTATTAAAGAGGTAGTCTAGTTAAAAGGCTTATTATCTAAAATAAGGTATAATATATCCCTTATTACTATTAAAATAAATAATATTAGATATTAAGGTTTAAAGACCTTATATATATAAAAATAAGATAATAATATAATAAAGAAGTTGAATATATATTATAGTATTAATAATACTATATACACTATATACACTAGATATAAGAATAACTACTTAGGAAACAGCTATATATACTATATAATAATAATATTTATATATAAAGAATAGGTATTCTAGATAAGACTTCCTTCTTCTCTAAGGGAATCTCCTAGAAGTTAAAGAATATAGTTCTAGGTTATATAAGGTAAATAAATAAAATAATACCTTACAGTAGTTAAAATAATACCTTACTATAGGTAAAATAATACCCCTTAACTTAATAACTTACTTATTAAATATAGAATACTAAAGAAATCCTTAGAATTAGAGAGTTTAAACAAAATACAAAATATAATATAATATAAAAATATAATACAAATACAATACAATACAATACAAATACAATACATGTATTTGTATTATATTGTATAAGAAAGACAATACATGTATTTGTATTTATATTATATTGTATCTGTATTGTATTTTGTATAATATATAACTATATAATATAAAGAATAAAAATAATTAAAAATTAGTAAATTAATTATATATAGTACTATTAACCTTCTTTTATAGTATAGTATTATTTATATATCTTATTTAAAATATAGTATACTTAAAAACTAAGATATAGTAAAGTTTATTAAGTATTATTTATAAGTATTTACTACTATATAAGTAATATAGATAAAAGAACTATATATTACTTAAAGTATAATATATTAATATACTATAACTATACTAAAGTTACTATTAATAACTAACTATATAATAACTAACTATATAATAACTAACTATATAATAACTAACTATATAATAACTAACTATATAATAACTAACTATATTATAACTAACTATATAATAACTAACTATATAATAAATAGCTTTTAATACCTAACTATATAATAAATAGCTTTTAATACCTAGCTATATAATAACTAACTATATAATAACTAACTATATAATAACTAACTATATAATAACTAACTATATAATAACTAACTATATAATAACTAACTATATAATAACTAACTATATAATAACTAACTATATAAAAATTAATAAATACCTTTTAATACCTAACTATATAATAACTAACTATATAATAACTAGCAATATAATAAATAGCTTTTAATAGCTAACTATATAATAAATAACTTTTAATAACTAACTATATAATAACTAACTATATAATAACTAACTATATAATAACTAACTATATAAAAATTAATAAATAGCTTTTAATAGCTAACTATATAATAAATAACTTTTAATAACTAACTATATAATAACTAACTATATAATAACTAACTATATAATATCTAACTATATAATAACTAACTATATAATAACTAACTATATAATAACTAACTATATAAAAATTAATAAATAGCTTTTAATAGCTAACTATATAATAAATAACTTTTAATAACTAACTATATAATAACTAGAGAGTTTAAAAAAAATATAAAATATAATATAATACAAAAATACAATACAAATACAATACATGTATTTGTATTGTATTGTATAAGAGAGACAATACATGTATTTATATTTATATTATATTATATTTATATTATATTTTATATAATATACAACTATATAATATAAAAAATGAAAATAATTAAAATTAGTAAATTAACTATATATAATATTACTTAATTTTTATATATAGAATAGTATTATTTATATATTTTACTTAAAATATTATATACTTAAAAACTAAGATTTAGTAATAACTATTAAGCACTATATTAATAATTAATATAACGTAATACTAAATTTATTAATATATAGTATAATAAGTATAATTTATTAATATATTTAATTATACTAAAGTTATTATAAATAACTATCTATATAATAACTAGTAATATTATAACTTACTTTATAATAACTAACTAAAGTATAACTAGCTATATAATAACTAACTATAATATAACTATTTATAATATAACTAACTATATAATAGGTAACTTTAAAATAACTTATAATATAATAAATAACTAAATTATAACTAACTATAAAATAACTAATGATAGTAGTATTATTATAGTTTATTATAACTAATATAGTATATAGTCTTATATATTAAGTAAAATATAAGTAGAAGTAAAAATAAAAATAATAATTAAGAAAAAAGTAAAAATAGAATATTTTTTACTACTCTAAAGAGTATATATACTTGTCTTACTATAAGTAAATACCTTATAAGAAAGTATATTAATTATATATTATAACTATAGAATATAAACATATACTATAACTATTAGTATAAGCTATTTCTAGAAAATATAGCTATATACTATACCTATAAACTATTTATATAAACTATAACTATATAATATAACTATAAAGTATACTTATTAAGTTTAATAAATAATAACTATAAAATATAACTATAGTCTATAACTATAAACTATAACTATAAAGTATAACTATAAAGTATAACTATAGTTAATAACTAAAAATAATAAGTATAAAAGTATAAAAATAAACGTATAAATATAAAAGTATACTTATATAAGTTATAGTTTATAGTTATATATAAGTTTATTTATTATAAGTATAGTAAATAACTATATAGTCTAGAGTTATATAAAGATAATAATAATTTTATAGGTTATTTATATAGTATAATTATATATATTAATATTATAAACTTGATTAATATTTATATAATTAATACTTAATATATATATTAATTCTCTTAAGTGTTATATACTATATATAACTATAAGACTTTTTTTCTAAGTACTTCTTTCTTTAATTAGTATATTATATTAAGTATTTATATATTATAATATACTTTATATAACTAATAGATATATACTATAGTTATAAGCTATATAACTTTTTAAAATTATAACTTTAATTTTATAAAGAACTTAAGTATAACTTATTTATAGTAGATTAGTAGTATATTATATATAATATAACTATATATAACTTATATTATACTCTAGGTTATATACTTTATAAAGTATAACTTATAAGCTATAACTTATAAGTATAATATATAATTTTTATATCTAATAACACTATTTAATTATACTTAGTAAAGTAGTTTAAATTATAAATACTATAATTATTAATATTTAAGACCTTAAGATTTATAGCTTTTTACTTTTTAATTTTTTAGGTTTTATTATACTTATAGATACTACTATATTATTAGTAAGTTATACTTATTACTAAGTAGTAATAAGGTTTTTCTCTAGATATAGTCTTTCTTTCTATAAGAATATAGAAGAATAATAAAATATTAATACTTTTAATATATTTTATTCTTATACTATATAATATAATACTATAATATAAGATAAAGATATTATAATAAGTAACTATTACTTTATATATTTAATTATACTTTAATATAATAATTAATAAATACTAAAGAAAATAGTAATTATTAAGACTTTAAAGTAACTACTTTAATAGTTTTTATTATTATATTCTACTAAACTTAGTCTGTAACTTATACTAATATATTATATAATAAAATACTATTAGTAATACAGTATTACTAATAGTATTTTATTACTAATACTATAGAATATAGTATTAGTTATAATTACTATAACTAAAAAGAAAGTAATATAGATTAAAATAAAGGTTTTACTTATTAAATTAAAGAAGTAAAAAATATCATACTACTTATATTATCTTAATTACTTTATAATATTAAAGTTAAAAGTCTTAAGAGTAATAACTATATAACTAATAGTAAATAATAATATAATTACTTTCTATATATATAATAGTAATAGTATTAATATAGTGTATTATATTTAATTAAAGTTAAACTATTACTTATACTAGTATACTATATAATAGAATACTATTAGTAATACTATAAAGTATAGTATTAGTTATAACTACTATAATTAAGCAAAAAGTAATATAAATAAGGTTTTAAACTATAATATCAAAGAAGTAAAGAAATATTATATTACTAATATTATTCTGAATACTTTTTATAGTAATAATTCTAGAAGTCTTAGTATTAGTAACTAAGTAACTAAGAGTAAATAATAATATAACTACTTTTATATATATATATAGAGAAGTAATAGTATTAGTATTAATAAAATACTTATTACTATCTATAAATATATATATATAGTTACTAATATAGTTTTACTTATATATTATTAGACTATAATATAGATATATATTAAAAGAATTAATTTTATATTTCTCCTTTGTATTTTATATAATATACAAAATATAATACATGTATTTGTATTTGTATTATATAGTGCCTTAGAAAAAATACAAATACAAATACATGTATTGTATTATAGTAGAAAAAAAATACAAATACATGTATTGTATTTGTATTGTATTTATATTATATTTTTTTAATACTCTGCTTAGAATACTTAATAAATAAGTATAAGTAATCCCCTTATATCCCTAGGTCTAGTTAGCTAGTAAGATCTATAAGCTCTTTTATATTTATAATAATATAATACTTCTATATCTTATCTCTTATCTTTTATCTTTAACCTTATTTACCTCTTTTACCTCTAAAAGGTTATAAGCCTAGCTCTTAAGACCTAGAAGAGGTTAAAAAAAGTAACTTTCTTAAGAATTAAACCTATAACCTTTGCTTTTTTAGGCTACTTTATTAATAACTTAACTAATTTAACTAACGCCTTCTACTAAAGGCAATATTAATAGTAATAGATTTAAAGATAAACCTTCTTTACCTTAAGGGCACTCTTAACTACACTACTTAGGTATTTAGAATTTAAGCCCTTCTTATTTCTAAAGATGTTAATATTAACCTTTAGAACCTACTTACTAAAGAAAATAAATAATATAATAACAAGGCTTTAGCCTATATCTAACTATATTACTTTAATAGGCTATTAAAGGTTATTAAAGACTCCTCTATAGCCCTAGAGGCTTAGAAAAAACTAGCTAATTTATATAAACCTAAGGGTTTTACTAATAAATTTTTAACCTATAAGAAGTTCTTTAATACCTCTTTAGAGGATTTTAATACTATTAAAGAATACCTTGCTAAAGTAAAGAAGTTAACTAATAATCTAGCTAATAATAAGCTAGAACTACCTAAAAAGGTTATAATTACTTAGGTTTTAAATAGCCTTAATAATACTTATAAGGGTTTTATAACTAATATAATATAAAGTCTATAGAAGGACCCTAATTCTTATACTCTAGATATACTATTTTTTAGCCTTCTAGATAAATATAAAAGAAAAAAAGGTTCTACTATAATAAACTTAATAAAAAATAATAATAAAATAATAAAAAAACTATAGAAAAAGCAAAGAGGTCTCTTTTATTAAAACTATAAGAAAACTAACTATATAGAGAATAACTATACTTTTCTTTACCTTAATAAAGTACTTATTTAGTAGAAAAATAAGAATAAGGATAAGAAAGAAGAAGAGAAAATAGTTAATACTATAATTTCTAAGGATATAGACTTAGATATAAGTCTAACCTCTACTAAAGGAGGAGAAACTTCTCTTGCTTATAACTTTACTACTAATAATAATATTCCTTTTAAGAATATAAATATAACCTATAATAATAATAATAATAATAATAATAATAATAATAATAATATAACCCTAGGTAATTTAATAAAGGAGAAACTAGGGGAAATAAAATAAATTATCTCTAGGAATAATAAATATATTACTTTTTGCCTTAATACTGCTGTAACTATTTATACTATAAGTAATATAAGATATCTATATAATATAAATACTATTAAAGAAAATATAAGATAGGGAGAAGTAGAATCCTTAACTATAAACTAGAGAGGAGATATAGATATCCTAATTAATAATAATATATATACTATAAAAGATGTTTATTATATTCTATAACTAGGCTTAAATCTTCTAAGTTAAAATAAGTTAAATAAAATAAATATAGTATCTATATTTTATAATAATAATCCTATACTATATAATATAAAAGAAGATAAACTATTAAGTATAAGAAGACAGATTAATAGCTTATATTACTTTAACTTCTATATACCTTATAATAATAAGTATAGTAATAAGAATATACTTAATACTACTAATAATAATAAATCTAATAAAGATAAAGATTTAGCTATACTATAGTATAATAGACATAGATATATAGCTTACTCTTTATTACCTTACTTAAATAAAGCTACTGTATTAAATAGTAATAATAATAATAATAATATATATATATCTAAGATAAATAATATATATAAAGCCTATTTAAAAAGGAAATTTATAAATAAAGTAAATAAGATAAGTAATAATAATAGACCTATACTAGAATATTTTAAAGCAGTAGCTTTTAATTTATATAAACCTATAACTCCTATAATATATAATAAGAATAGATGGTTTATTATATTTATTAATATATATACTAGATTTACTTAGGGATATCTTTTAAAAACTAAAGATTCTAAAGAAATATATACTATATTTAATAACTTTAAGAATCTAGTTAATAATAATACTAATAATAAAAGAATAAGAGAATTTAATATAAATAGAGAAAAGAATTTAATAATAAAAGAGTAAAAGTAATATATAATAACAAAGGAATAATATATAATATAAGACCTCTTATATATATAAACCTAATAGTATAATAGAAAGGATAATAAGAAATATAGTTAATAAAATAAGACTTTACTATATAATTCTAATCTACCTAAATATTTATAGAGAGAGGCTTTCTTAGCCTCTATATATATATATAATAGAACCCTATATTCTTTTATAGATTATAAAACGCCCTATAAAAATAGATATAAAATA
Organism: Colletotrichum navitas; assembly: GCF_030913465.1. Lineage (NCBI taxonomy): Eukaryota > Fungi > Ascomycota > Sordariomycetes > Glomerellales > Glomerellaceae > Colletotrichum > Colletotrichum navitas. The sequence continues at coordinate 10,468 of NW_026850731.1, forward strand.
AAACTAATATATCTAATATAAGAGTCTAGGGGAGTATATACTACTATAGAAATAAAGACCTTAATATTAGAAAATTAGATTTAAGAGCTAATAAGGGCATAATAATAAATTATAGAAATAATACTTATAAAATATAGGATATAATATAGAAAAGACCTATAGAGTCTAGAGATATTACTATACTAGAAAATAACTTTATAACTAATAATAATAATAAAGAAAGACTAGAAATAGATAATAATATAAACAATAAAGAAGACCTTAGTATTAATAAAGATAATAGTAATACTAATAATAATATATCTAAAGATAATATAATAATAAAATACCTAAGATTAATAAAGAAGATTATATAGACTATAAAGAAGATAATCTATTTAATACTATAGAAGATTACCTTTCTATTAATATATTAGCTCCTTTAAATAGAGCTATAGATAAAGCATCTTATATACTATCTTCTAATATATTAACTGAACCTTTTACTTTTAAACAATCTCTAGAAGATAATAATAAAGATAAGTAAATAAAAGGTATAAATAAAGAAATTAAAGAATTAGAAAATAATAATATATAGACTATTATAAAACAAAGATAATAATAATAATATTATAAGGGGAAGATAGGTATATTAAATAAAAGAAAAAATAGATAATAATAATCAAATAAAGAAAATATATAAGGCAAAATAAGTAGTACAAGGGTTTAATTAACACTTAGGTATTAATTATTTAGAAACCTTTAGTACTACTTGTAGGCTAGAAAGTTATAGATATATAATAATATTAGCTATTACTAATAACTAGTATATATAATAATATAATATAACTAATGCCTTTGTATATACTAATATTAATAAAGATATATATACTATAATTTCTACTAGATATATATATAATAAAGAAGCTAATAAACTAATTTTTAATAATAAAAGTCCTTTATATAATAATAAAGAATATACATATAAATTAAATAAAGCCTTATATAGCTTAAAACAAAGCCCTAGATTATAGTATAAGCACTTAAAAGATATATTTATAAAAGAAGGCTTTAAAATATCCCCTTATTATAAAGTAGTATTTATATATAATAAAAATAATAATAAAATAATACTAGCTTATTACGTAGATAATATGTTAGTAGTTAGAGATAATAAAGAATTTATAAATAATCTATTTAATAATATACTACTTAAATATATAAAAATAAAGCCTATAGGAATACCTAGTATATTTCTAGGAAATAAAATATATATAGATTATAAACATAGAAGCGTCTATATATATTAAATAAAATATATAGATAAAATATTAAATAAATATAATAAAATAGATTTATACCCTTATAATACACCTATAGATAATAATATAAAATTATATAAAAATAAAGGACAAGTAACTAAGGAAGAAATATTAAAATATTAGCAAGAAATAGGTGCTTTAATATATTTAGCACTAAAAATAAGAATAGATATAACTCTTCCTGTTATAACTTATTCTAGATATATAAGTAACCTTTCTAAAGAACACTTTATAGCCCTTAATAGAATATAGGGATATTTAAATAAATATAATAATTTAGGAATATATTATAACTATAATAATATTAATAATTTTAATATAATAGGTTATACTAATTCTAACTAGGTAGAACATCTTAATAATAGAAGATCTACTTCTAGTTATATATATACTTATAGATATTATAATCTTATTAGTTAGAATTCTATAAAACAAAAAACAGTAGCTTAAACTACCTATAAAGCTAAATATATAGCTTTAACAGAAGCTATAAAAGAAGCTATATACTTATATAATAGTTATAACTATATAAGGATAAATCTAGGGTTTAGTAATTTAAATAAACCTAGAATATTAATAGATAATAAAGTAGCTTAAAAGCTAGCTAAAAATCTAAAATTCCATAAGAAAGTTAAGTATATAAATATAAAATATTACTTTACTAGAGATACTATAATAAATAAATAGGTATATCTATATTATATATATACAAAAGATAATATAGTAGATATTTTAACTAAACCTTTAAGAAAGGTTTTATTTAATAATATAAGAAATACTATAAATATAATAGATAAAGATATAATATCTAAATATAATAAACAAGAAGAAAATAAAAATATAAGAAATAAGTATATAGATAATAATAATAATAATAATATATAAAGAAGAGTAATATATATATATATAAATAAACTACTATCTCTTGTTTTCTTTTGTTTATAAAGGTTTTAAAGAGATTAGTAAAGTATATATTTAAGTATATATACTTAATAATAAATAGCTATCTTAATTATTTCCTATTAAGGTTTTTATAAATAAGCTATATATAATATATTATATATACCTTAAGGGAGGGTATTAAATATTAAGGTTTAAAGACCTTATATATATAAAATTAAGATAATAATATAATAAAGAAGTAGAATATATATTACAGTATTAATAATACTATATACACTATATACACTAGATATAAGAATAACTACTTAAGAAACAGCTATATATACTATATAACAATAATATTTATATATAAAGAATAAGTATTCTAGATAAGACTTCCTCCTTCTCTAAGGGAATCTCCTAGAAATTAAAGAATATAGTTCTAGGTTACATAAGGTAAATAAATAAAATAATACCCTATAGTAGTTAAAATAATACCCTACTATAGGTAAAATAATACCCCTTAACTTAATAACTTACCTATTAAATCTAGAATACTAAAGAAATCCTTAGAATACCTAATAGATAAGTATAAGTAATCCCCTTATATCCCTAGGTCTAGTTAGCTAGTAAGATCTATAAGCTCTTCTATATTTATAATAATATAATACTTCTATATCTTATCTCTTATCTCTTATCTTTAACCTTATTTACCCCTTTTGCCTCTAAAAGATAATAATATAGTTTTAAGCTTAGCCTATAACCTTAAATATTATTAGAGAACTAAGTATACTACCTTATATTACTATTATACTTATTAAGAGGTTAAAAAAGGTAATATAGAAGTAGAATATATACTTACTTCTTCTATACCTACTAATAGCTTAATCTAACCCTTTGCTAGGGTTAGATTTTAAGAATTTATAAAGCTAATAGGCTTATATAATAAAAGTAAGCCTATATAATATACCTATATATTAGTATATCTTTTCTAATACTTTTAGGACTTTTTCTTAATAAGTTATAATACTTATTAAGATATATCTCTAGGTATTGTATTTATTCTAGGGTACTTTTTTACCTTCTATTCTACTCTATAATAGAGTAAAAGAGTAAGTGTTAAAAGTATAAGAACTAAGAGTATCTCTTATACTATTAATACTTCTTTTTCTTATATTTCCTCTATTTTAGAGCTTATATATATAAGATATATATATATATATTATTTACTAACTTAGTACATTAATATATATATTAATTATATAAGTATTTCTAATTATATAATTATTAAAAGATAGGAGAAGAAACTAGAATATCTAAGAAACCTCCTCTTAACCCTATCTTTTTAACAAGGTTACTACTTCAAGTTAGGGTTATTTAACTAAGGTTATTAAGTTATATAATCTTAGGTTGATTTCTAAGTAGCTTACGCAAGTATTGAATATTCTAGTAAGCTAGATATATTTATATAAGGGCTAAATTTCTTCTTATTTCTAGTCTACCTTATTCTTTTTCTAAGTAAGTAAAATAGAACAGTTAGTAATAAAACAATAAGACTAACTATTATACTCCCTTTATATTTATATCCTAATGTCTCTATATTTACCTTTGTTATCCTATATTCTTACTTCTATAGGATATATCTTTATATAAGAGATATACTCTCTTATATACTCTTAGGCTATTATTCTCTCTAAGAGATCTAAGCCTACCTATTGTACTAATATATATACTTAATAAAATAGCTATCTTATCTTCTTTCTATTAAGGTTTTTTATAGATAAGCTATATCTAATAAATTATATATACCTTAAGAGAAGGTATTAGATATTATTAAATATTAAGGTTTTAAGACCTTATATATATAATAGTAAGATATATATATAATAAATAAGTAAAATATGCAATATAGTATTAATAATACTGTATACACTATATACACTAGATATAAGAATAACTAATTAGAAAACAGCTATATATACTATATAATAATAATATTTATATATAAAGAATAGGTCTTTTAAGTAAAACCTATTCCTCTAAGGAGATCTCTTAGAATTAAGCATATAGTTTTAGGTTATATAAGGTAAATAAATAAAATAATACCCTACTGTTTAATAACCTACTTGTTAACCTATTTATTAACCTACTTAATAACCTACTATTTAATACCCTACTTATTAACCTACTTAATAACCTAGTATACTAGAGAAATCCTTAGAATACCTAAGAGATAATTATAAGTAAACCCCTTATTTCCCTTAGATCTAGTTAGCTAGTTAGATCTATAAGCTCTTCTATTATATCTATAATAATATACTACTTCTCTATTTTATCTCCTATCTCTTATCTCTTTTATCTAACTTTATCTGTCCCTTTTACCTCTAAAAGAAGATATATAAAATAGTGCTTAGTAATAGAAATAAGACTTATATATAGGGTAGACTTATATATACTTAAGGATAGATTTCTATAGCTTTTTAGTAATTAACTTATAATATATTCTCTAAATATCTTTTAGTATTTAACTTAGTAATTTATTAATAAAAAGCTATATAAGCTCCCCTTATAACTATTAACTACTTAACTAATTACTAAGTAATTAATAAGACTAGTAAGCTAATATTACTACTACTATATATTAACTTTAACTATACTATAGTAGAAACCTTACTATTAGATATCTAACTATAATAGTTAGAAGAAATTATAAATAACCTTTAGAGAATAGACTTTCTATTGCTAGGTATTTATTACTCTAGATTACCTTATTTAGATTAATAGATTTTACTATAGAAATTACTATATTTACCTCCTCTCTAATTATTACTTACTATTGCCTATTATATATACTACTAGTCTCTTAACTTATTAATAAGTAATAGATCTACCTAGTTACTTTTAGGTAGAAATATAAGTAGCTAGATTATCCTCTTAGGCCTAGGATAAATACTGTATATTAATAAAGGCAGTATTTCTACTTTACCTACTGTAAAGCTAATAACATAGAGTAGTATATAGGATACCCTATTAACAAGCAGCCTTGCTAATAGTGTAGTTATCTACTACATTATAAAGTGTCTGTTAGAGCTTAAACTTGGTATATTGCTTTACAGTGTAATTAATAAGATATTCTGAAAAAATGGCGTTATTTGGATGTAGATAGAAAATTTTGTGATAGTTTGAAAAAGGTGATGTGGTTGACGATGCGGGATTTCCGGAATGTTCGGATGTAGGGGATATTTGTAAGTGGGGTAGGGTAGGTAAACCTTACATGATACTGAACCTTAGTTCTAAAACCGCACGGTACTCTCAGGTGGGCATAGGGGGGAGCAGGGCATTGTTAGCTTGTCTAATCACTCCCCTCCTTGTGTTGCATGCTTAGGCGCTGAATCTATATAAATTGTTAACTTGGGCTCTGATTAGCAACAGTGGGAATGTTAGATAACGCGCTAACTTGGATAACGTGAGGGGAAATATTAGTTAGAAACTAAATAAATACAGCGCTAGGCCAAAAAAGGCCCCTTTTTCATTAGCAGAGTTCGCCTATGCAAAACCTTGCTATTTTAACACGTACCTAGATAAGAATGACTTCTAGGCCCCTTATTTAAGGGGGAAATGCTAGATAACTACCCTACTGCCACCTATTTCGTTATAAGGTCCTTACGAGGTGTCTATAAGCTATCTAACACTTTGATATAATAATAACTAAGCAAGGGTCAAGGTTATATTTTATAAAAGTGTTATAAAATACGTTTTATTAACTTTTAAAAATTAGGGTTAGGGTTATAGGGATAGTCTAGTATATCTTGCCTAGCTAAGGTTTAACTTAATGCGCTTATATAAGCAACAAGTACTCCTTATTCGAGGTACAGGCTGTTATCTAACATTCCTGCTGTTGCCGATCAGAGCCCAAATCAGACAACAACAACATTGCGCGGCGTTATGCAGAATGCTATTCTATACCCCGCAAAGTCCATGGGCCTTGATACAAGGCTTACATTAATGAGGCTAGACCGAAATGTAGACTCGGAAGAAGGGTTCGTCAACCCGGAAATGCAACTGTTTTCGGTTTAGCCAAAAGAGTGGGTTCAATCAACGGTCGCGACTTGGCGGAAAATCCATTTTTTCGTAATGGCCCATAGTCCCGTCCCGTTAGTTCTTCTGATAGTTCAGAGGTTCGTCGGCTATCAATGACTGAGTGGAAACAGGGCAGAGCCGAGAAGCAAAACGGAGAGAACAAGATACATTGCCAGGTTACAGCCTGTGCCAGCTGTCAAGGTTCTCCAGCAGGTAAAAGCAGCATTCCATGATCGAGTCTTGATATCAAAGAGGGAGCTTAGAAACTTGATATCAGGACGTAAGACAGCTAGACCTTGTATTAGTAACCACATTACTTTGTTGTCAAACTATGGTACATTGTCTTGGTGGTTTACATATCTCTTATCAACCGCGCAGTCTTCTCCAGGCTCCTGAATATTGTCTAGGTATATCCTCTGTTAGCCTCTAACAATCTCGCAGACCAATGCACCGAGAACCATGTTGATCAGGATCAACACTCGGGTACAGAGCGGAGCTGCAGAGCTCGCGCATAATCTGCTCTCCGCCGCATGCCCTCAAACGCATTTTTGGCGCGGGTGCCCCTGTCTTCCTTGACGAGGCAAATGTAGACGTCGGATTGCTGTTCTTTGTTCAACCAATCTACCGGACCTCAACCCTGTACTCGCTCTTGACCTGAATACCCCCGTTATACATCGCTTCATTGTCGAAGCTGCGATCGTCGCCACGGTTGTCAGCGAACGCGCTGGTCTGGTTTTCTCCCTTCGGCCCTACGATGTGCTCCTGGCTACCAACCGATCCGTCGTCAGGAATTCTCTCGTGTTCTTCCCTCAAGCGCGATCGCTTATTGTTTGAGCCGGTACCGCCGAAGGTGACGAGTCCGGTGGGGATAGGGCTGTTCCCGGTCGATCCCTTGTTGCGGCTGGGGAAGAGGGGCTTGACCGAGGGCGCGTTGGTGCAGATGATACCGATAACCTGGGCGTCAAAACGTTAGAGTAGTACGCCCTAGTTATTGCAATGCATGGGGGGGTTCTTACGGTTTCACGGATAGACCAGTTGAGACCTAGATCAAGTCTCTCGGGCATCTGCAGGCAGATGATGCAGCGAAGAAGGGTGCAGATGACAATGAAGAAACCAGCGCAGAACATCAGACCAAAAGACAGTTTCCTGGTATGCTATGTTAGTGCATGCCCCAAAGGATTGGAAATAATCAGCAAAACTTACCTCTTCAACGTGGTTTGCAACCTCCACAGCAGGGGAATCGGGATATACATGATCAAAAGATCGGTGCTATTGATCCGAAGTCAGCCAATGAACTGCGGATATCAGAGATGCAGCACTCAATCTTACAAAACATTGGTTGTGACCAGCGCGTAGTACTTGGACGTATTCTGGGTACAATCATCTTCGGACAGGTGTTAGTATTGTCACAATTGATTAAGCAAAAGATTGCTAAACCGGCTATCACTTACCTCCGGCGTAGGGATATACCTGCCAAAGCCTGTGGATCGGGCGGCAGTGACCGGTGATGACTGCAAGAGTTGCCAAGTATGCGGCAACGGTGATAACAGAAATTACCTTGACCAGGCGTTCCTCGGGCAGAGACTTGCTGCACATGGTGTTAGCGACTACAATTCTCTGCAGCCTCTTGCAAATTGGGATGGCATTACGTGACCCTGAAGAGGAAAAACAGCATGATGCCCTTCAAACTCCAGATCAAGCTGACGTACATGTACCACGCCGCGAACAGCCACTTGGCACCGGTCTCGTGACTCTTGTACTCTTCGGGAGTCAATGTCAGGGCAACTGCATCTGTCATGCCAGTAATGCTTCCTTTTTCAACTAAAGTGGTGATGTTAGAGCAGCCGCGAGGTGGTCACGAGAGAAGCGCAATTACCAATGATCTGACACATCATGACCTCAAACTAAGGGGGTTGTCAGCTAAAGTCCCGCCTATCCCAATCACTGTGTCGCGTGACATACTGTGAAGAACATAATGGCTGCAATAGCCAAATAATCGTCGCCGTGCCATTTCCAACCAACCATCTTGCACCGACTGAAGACGCGGAGAAACAGGAAGAGGATGCCGATGGCATATTCCACCCACACCTCAATGACGGTGGGCCATAGAGACTCTGGTACCAATCCCATGTTGGCTGCTGTGCGTGTGGTCGCGACCGTCTTCCTGCTCACGACAACCAACGAAAAAGATGAGTATTAAGCAAGGCTTGAAAATGTCCGGCTCAAGACTAACTAACGCAAGGTGGAAGGAGAAATGTCCGACTGATGAAGGAGGTTTATCAACAAGCAAGAGGAATCGCCAATCAATCCAAACCGGGACGATGCAACGTCTTTGAATTGCAATTGCCAAACACTCGGACGCTCTTCCGGGTTGGCCTTCAGATTCTATTCGGTAGTTACGCGATGATCGACCAAGCACCCGCGGTTCCTGAATCGCGGCAGCTAACGGCAGGGCTAATCCAATCTGAAATGAATGTGGGCTGAGGTAGTAATTTGAAGCCCTACGGGAGACAGTTCCGGGCCCTATTCTGTTTTCCCTCTCTCTCTTTTCCGTCCGGGGAACACTTAACACCCAACAGCTCTTTGCGAGGCACTTCTAAGCGACGAAATCAGCGAAAATTTTCTGAAATCTCAGTGATCAAGGAATAAGTGACACGTCAGCCTCCGGATCGTGGTAGTGTTGCCGCTAGTGGCGGCGCTGCAAGGAAAATGGAATGTTATGGTATCATTTTAGAAGATGAATTCCGCTGCAGATACTGCACAGGAGTAGCATTCTTAACTGACCTCATTGTCTAATTTTGTGGTATTAATGCAACCTTGCAGGTTCTCGCAAAACATGGATATGCTCATTTACTGGGCAGGGGTAAGTAAAATCTCTCTGTGGTTTTGCGCCCCATGGCTGACATAATTAGAATACATCTTCTATACCTTTCTGTTGCTATCTATTGTACGCCCTTTAACTTGAATGTAAGAGACTAAGTCTGTAAAGAATATAAGGCTTTAGAAAATCAGTAATAAGAGTAATAAGGATACTCATAGGGATAGTAATAGTGATAGCGATAGTGATGGGGATAGTAATGATGATAGAGGCATATTTACTAACAGTGACTTTGTAGTAGGTGGGCAGAAGTACTGTGAGTGTCCGCTATACTCAAAATAGTAGGGGGGTGAGCATTAGATACCTGGCAGAGATATTTTATTGCGGCCTGCTATCAAATATGCATCTTTCAAGTCATGCGTCGTTTTAATACCCAAAGTGGAGATAATACTCGGAGGGGGGTCTCTCCCCGGGCAGGGAACCGGGAGATAGGTCCTGTGCTGGGGGGCCCCTGTCGGATTTCTGACATACACCGCCAGCCGCTGAACTCTATTTTGACCAGGACTGACTCGCTCGACCATAGGTAATTAATACACGGGAGCTGGTTGGCCAGAAGCTTGGAAGTGCTGTTATGGAAGCTCTTGTCTTTGTGTCGAACTTACGTGTACGGATGAACATGGTTGTAGTTACATAATATTGTGTAGAATAGATCAACCCTCCGTTTATGACGCGTTGTGCTAGCAACAATCTCGAGAAAAGAAGTGTGAATAGAGGCATGAAAGTTTCGTATCTTTACAAATCTAATCGTTTTAATTTCTTCACAACTATCTACACACTCACTTGCCTTTTCTCTTTTTGTCTTCTTTTCTACACAGTGCAGTAGGTGCCTACCTATAACACTTATGATATGAGTTATATTTACATAACGTAGATGTGCTATTAGCACACTGTATGACTGAATACATAAAAGCCTCCAAGAGCTTGTAAGACTTATAGGGGTCTTCTGTATAGAACCTAGATGCTGACAAACCCTTAGAGCATAACGGCAGGGAACGATTCTAGTCAAGATCCTGGTCATGGTTGACGGACGCAAAGGGAAGGGTACGGGGGCAAATTACGGCAGCCTGCAGGACGCACTAGTCCAAAAGTCAACTTGGGTTGCTACACCTACCCCTTTGCAGAATTCTTAGGTCTTTACTTTGATTGGCTCACTTATAGTGCACAGGCTAGTGGCAAAGTCTAAATTTTTCCTTAGAAAGAATATAATTCTAAGTATAAATAATAGAGATTAAAGAATATAATATAAATAAATATAAGAATTAAGAATATTTAATTCTATTAAGATAAATATAAGTATTAAGAAATAATAAATAGAGTGTATACTCTTAATAGTAGGTAGGCGCTAGTAATAGTAGTGTATACTTGTAATAGTAGTGTACTACGTGTGATGGGTATATTCAACCGGATAGTCAGGTATTGCCCCACGACAGGGGCTCAGACAGATGGCTGGCAAGGGGGTGAAAATGGCTGACATAAGCGCAACGCATCCAAATTGATTAATTTCTATGGGCAAAGTCAATACTTGATATGTAACCCATTGGCCTCAATCACTGCCTTACGGAAAAAGTGCTGCTGGCAATAGGTGGATTAGTTGGATGGATATGGAACCTCTGATTGGCTGGTTAAGTGGGTATGGGCTGCCCCATAGGTACTTGCCTAGGGGGTTAAACTTTGGCCTGACACCGTAGTACACTGGCAATAGTGGGCAGGCGCTGGCCTACAGAAATAAGCCGGAAGTTGTAAAAGACCAGGATCAGGGCTAAGCCTTTTATGGGCCTATAGGGTATAGTGAGGTTATATAAGCATTATATTTAAACCAATCAGACCTTATTAATAGAGATTATAAGTCGGCCTAGATACACACCATACTGTATCTGTATTATCTTTTTGTCCTAAAGAGGAAATTTCTGACTTTTGGACCAGTGCGCCCTGCAGGCTGCCGTAGCAAATCTCTTAACAAGGATAGACGCTTATACATTGCTTAGCTGATGTTAGTTACTTCAGGCGACTTTTGTCCTCCCAAGGAACGTGCTGACGTAGAATACAACAACAACAATAATAATAAAAACATTACCAGGTTACCACTCAATAGGCTGGGACGGAATAGGCTTGTCGAAGAAGGACGGGAGCTGCGAAGCCTCCACCACCTCGCTAGCGAATGACGGGTGATCGTCGTACGCTAGGAACCCTGTACCGTCGTAGCAACCCACATATTCAGCGTCCATCTCCTCACCCTTCAGGATTGCAGCGTCAACCCAGAGCAACAAATCACCCCCCTCCATAACTCCACCAGGTCCATACGCAGCAAGAAAGTCTTTCCTGAGCTTGACGTGGACCTTGTCGTAGCGACCGATGTACTCCATCTTTGAGAGATCCAACCAGAAGAGGATCTGGGCCTGGCGAATGTAGTCGAGACCAGGGAAGATGGAGTTGGTGTGGCCGTTGGCACCGTTGACGCCGTCGGTGCCGTTCACGGCATTCGTTCCGATCGTAGAGTGTCCGTTGACAGCGCCGTTCGTCGCTCCGGGTTGCTTGTCGCCGGCGAAAGCATGGCAAGCTCTGGCGCTGACCATGCCCTTCTCGGGGCCAGCGGCCATGACATTGGTAACCCATTGCTTGGTCAGGCCGTCGAAGTTCTCGTTCCAGTGTGCGCGCTCGTTATCGTTCATGTAGCTGTAGTCCTGGCCCTCGACGACGAAGTTGATGTTGTCGGGGAACTTGGAGACTCTGACTCTGCCGGACCGGATCTTATCGCTGAGAGGCCTCGGTGTAGGGACGGCAGGCAGGGGAGACTCGAACTTGTCCTCCGGGGAATCGGGGGTCATGCGCGAGCGGTAGGCACCCCAGTAGCCGGTCTTCGCGGTGAGGGGGATGGCCTCGCCGCAGTGGCCGAAGCCGGACGCTTGGGGCTTGTTGGACTCGTACATGCCACGGGTGGCGGGGATGCTGACGGTCTCTCTCCAGAATCCGGCATCAGCAGGGAGGGCGGACCAGAAGGCGGCCGTCTTCGGGCTCTCCCACCATGTCTTGAAGGCCTGAGGCGAGGCCCAGTAGCTCATCCAGACCTTGGAGGGGAGGTCATTCTGCTCGAGCTCCTCGACATGAATCGCAGCGCCCTTGATGAGTCCGTCGAATCGGTTGATAAGGGCAAGCTTCTCCTCCGAAGGTGAGTCGGCGTGGTACTGGGCTCCAAAAATGGACACCGTAAAGTGGTGGGCGGTAGGGAACTTAGAGCGAAGCATGGTTGCGGTTTCTCGGCAGGAACAACCGGCTGATAATGACAGGACTTACTACGATATCAGGCTGCTGCTTGACGTCCGGGCCGCTTCGGCTTTATACAAGTAACATTCCATGTTCACTGAGGGTAAACATTACCCGCGATACGCCCTCGAAGCCTACCTCTAGCGGCCATTAGTCCGCCGCCCTCTCGACGACTTCAGCGCCTAGGGTAAACCCTTTATGCATTCGCATATCAGGCACTAGTGGATGTGCAACGTGGCACTCCTGGTGGGCTGCCCCCACAGTCCAGGGCCTATACGGTAAACCCATCCCAGTTTACAACAAATGCCGCAAATGGCTGCCGGCGGGGGATCAGAGCTACGCTCCGTTTTATGTACACTAGATACTCCCGCTGTCACATTCCCCGACTCATGCACGGATACGTACGCGTCCGTGTGTCTGGCTCTAGGGCTCGCGGGAGAGATCAACGCGTTGACTCCTAATTGAGTCCAAGATATGGGGGCTTGTTGTGTTGTCTGTCTCCCCCTGGCTTCAGCCAGATACCCGGTCTCAGGTGGGGACAAGTCTGCAATAAAAACGTCTCTGGGACCAGCTCAGTAATTTTAGGCGTTGAGGCCATCGTTCACCTAAGTCAAGGTGAGCAAGAAACTTGGGAGTGATGTTATTGCTGTTACAATGAGACCAATGTCCTAGGTTTTGAGAGGGATGGATGCCAGGCCAGCTCATTCCATCACAGAATCCAAATAGGGCTCGTCAATGTAGATACTTCCCAGTCACAATTGGAAGAATCTTGTTAAGAGGCCTATCGCAAAGCAATGCAAACAATGCCTCACCCCTCTCTGGCAATTCATCTGCCCACTGCGCAAGTCTCGCCTCTGCCTTGATAGCTAACTCTCTTCTCCTATCGAGTTTTGTCGGCCCATGGGCATGGTTAAAGATGGTGACTTGGTGGTGGTGTGTAGCGCACGCGCCCCAGCTCAGCTGCAGTCTGCCCGGACCGGCCATACAGAATAAAGGGCCAATCCGAGAGACCATGGTTATTGTCGACGTACTCGCGCGTCTGCTCCACAAGGGACTGGATGGCTGGTCTAGCTAGACCAAAGCTCTCATGCCACCAACCGAGCTCAAAGTCAACGTCAACAGGGCTCGGGGGTGTCAAGGAGCTTGGTGACCGCCGGCTCGGATTTTATGTTGTTGAAATCTGTGCCGTAGGATGAGCAAGCAGCTATGCGGTGCATGGAATCGGTGTCATCGACGGTGTCGTACAAGTAGAAGCCATAGAACATGGTCTGCTGACACCTCTTGGTGATATTGAAGTTGGGATAGACGGACCAGATGCCTGGATTCGGACTGGCATTAACGCATCGTATGGGACAAACGTCCATGGCCATTACGGTAGCTAGTAGCAGACTAGTAGCGGCAAGGGCTACCTTGAGCCATGGTGATGCTACCGTGATGCTGAGGGCTAAAAGAAGGCACAGATATTAGTATGATTCTAAGATGAGAAAGCCTGATATCGGGCGAAGAAAGCGTGCGCACAAGAAACCTGGATTGGCATCAAAACGGACAAAGTCAAGCAAGCGACGGCCTATTGAGAGGCTGACGAAAGGGATAATCCTAGAACTTGTCTGAACTATTTTAATTAGGCTTATTAGAAGTAAGCTGTTAGAATTCTTTATTGAAAATTGTGAGATGGTTCTGGCTGAGTGGATCTCTATACTTGGGACGACTACGCTGCCTGAGAACATTACTAGTTTAGATTACTATATTGTTACTGCCTTTAAGAAACTAGATAGCATTATAAATAGCTAAAAGGGCATATAAATAATGTGAAGGCTAGCTTATATCTAATTGCTGTTAGTGTTTAAGTCCCTTAAGCGTATTATTAGCTTTGATTATTAGGATAGACTAATTAAGCTATAATCTAGTTATAGTGTTTTAAGTGTTGCTATAGATATATATTTAAGTGTATAAGTACTGCCTATAACAAGGGTAATACTCCCTAAGTAAACGTGTTTTACTAGGCGTTTAAGGGAGCTTATAGTATATACGCTAATATTTCTTGTTATCTACTTAGGCATAATTAAGGTAATTATGTAGCCCTTAACTGTTTATACCTAAATTAAGGCTAATCTTCTAACAGTAATAGATCCTTAGGCTTTAATATACTAATGCTAAGACTTATAGTATCTTATATTGCATAGGATTCCCCTTCTTAACTTATTACTGCCTATAAGAGGCTTATATAGGTAGTAGAGTTAGTAGTAAGATCTAGATAACTATATAACACCTTAGACATTATAGAAGAAGTAAGCTAATTCTTAAGCGTAGAATAAACTAGCTTATGGCTTTATATTATAGGCTATATAGAAGAGGCGTTATAGTATAAGCCTATCTCTCTGTATAGCGCTAGTATTTATACTATATATTAACCTTGCAACTAGATATATATAATATAGTACTTAGTTGCTTTCTTTTACTGTGTTCTATTACTGGTTATAGCTGCGTTAATTACGGTTTATTACTATAGATTATTATATTTTTGTTATAGTTTTGTTATAGCCTACGCTTCTATGTAATTACTATATCCTACTATAAGTACTACCTAACTCCTGGTTTTGCTGCTAGCTATAATACACTTAAATGTCTGTCCTTATTCTAGGGCTACAACTAAGGTCTAGTTTACAGGTAAACGTCTGCCCCCTAGTAGTAGGAGATATAACCCTGTATCTAGGGTACTAGACAGTGTTAGGTCTTTACTACTGGTTATAACAAGGCTATAGCTACAGGATTAGGGCTAAGTAGAAGGTTATGTAGGCAAGATACTAGTATTTTACTTATACTATACAACTACTACTAGTTACTGTAGCTAGACAATAATGCACTAACTAGTCCCTAGGCTGTAGCTTAGGTATTAGAACCTAAGTGACTAGTACTACGCCTATTAGGAGATACTTTAACTAGTACTAGGCACTCTTAGACTATAAGTTACTAGTTTAGTCTCTAAGATAGATTTCTAAGACTAGTTACGCTGACGCTATAGTACTAGTAACAGAAGGCTTAGTTCTTTTCTAGCTAACTGTTACTTCTAATGTAGCATAGGATTACTAGTAATAAGGGCTTAGTTTAACTGGTGCCAACTAGCACCTAGACTAGATGCACTGGAATGCCCTGTATTAAAACATACACACACACACATACAATTTATTACGCCCAGCGGCAACGCTGAAAGGGCTACTAAAGCTAACTATATATATAATACTAATTTTATGCCCTGGTCTCCTCAAAGCCTATAAGTGCTGTCTCTATTTCCTGCTTCCTCTAAATCTGCCTTCTTGCTATAGATTCCTATAGTGTAGTTATATTATTAGTATACTATCTTAAAGCCTATTCTCTAAGTGTTTAATATCCTATTTATAGTAGCTAAAGCAGTGCCTACTGTTTATAGTATAGGTTAGTAGCTAGTTAAGGTTATATTAGTTTTAGTATATTAGGGGGTCTTCTAATTCTATTTCTTATTACTTTATATCTAGATAGCCTATTACTAGTGTAAATTATATTATTACTTAAACTACTTATATATTTAGCTTTTACTTCTTATTATCTAAGGGGCCTTTACCTTCTAATTAAAAGAAGATATTACTTCTTTATATCTTAGTATACTAAAGTATTTTAGTTTAAAACATTATCTATTTAGTATATTAAAATAAAGAATACTTTACTATTTCTACTACTTATTAATATCTATATAAATCTAAAGATATTATATTAATTTAATATAGATAGTAGTTTAGTTTAGTTATTTTAGTTTTAAGCTATATAAGTGTTACTACTTCTTTTTAAGTAAGCTAATTATATAGCTAGTAGGTATATTCTCCTAATAGCACTTTATTAACTTTTTTAAAGAATTATTTAACCTTTTTAATTAGTATTATTAGAATATTAATATAAATAATTATATAATACCTAGTTAGTTAACTATAAATAGTTTATAATTTAAGGTTAAAAGGTATACACTAGTTACTTAGCCCTTAGTTATATTAAAAGAGGATTATACTTTATAGTTAGCTAGAATAACTTAAGTTATATATAGGTAGTATATATAATATAGTTAAGTAAGTAATAGATTTAATAACTAACTAAGAGCTAGAGCTATAGCTAGTAACAGCTGGTCTTATAGACTGGCGACAGGTGGGGCCTAGTGGGGCACCAGCTGTTAGCAGGATATTAGCCTAACTAATAGATCTACTAGCAAGGCTAAGAAAGTAGATCTAAAGGTTAGCTATATATTGTCCTATAACAAGTGCCCCCCTAATAATAGAAATAATTATTATATAGTAATTATTTAATATTACTAGCTAATAAGGTAGTTAATATTACTAGTTAATAAGGTTATTAACTATATACTTTAGGCTTTTATAAGGCTATTATAGCTATTATAGAAAGAGTATACCTAAGAGTTAATAGTCTTTATTATAGTTATTATTATTACTATAACTATTACTATATCTATTATTACTATATTTATTCTTATAGTTATTAAAGTCTTTATACTTATTAGTGTTATCTCTAATAGTGTTACTATTATTATTACTACTATAATCCTAGTTATTATTACTAGCTAGGTAGTTAGGTTAATAGTAGTTAGGTTAGTACACTAGTTAGTTAGGTATATATATAGGCTAACTATAAGTTAGCTAACTATAAGTTAACTAGCTATAAGTTAGCTAGCTAGGTGTATATAAGTATAAATATAGACTTTAGGCTAGCTAACTATAAGTTAGCTAGCTAGGCGTATATATAGGTTATTAATATATAGGTTAGTTAATATTATATATAGGCTAGTAGTGTTAATAGTTCTATACTAGCTAGCTATAGGTAAGTTAGCTAGATACTAGCTAACTATAGGCTAGTTAGCTAGAAGTAGGCTAGCTATTAGTTACTAGCTAGCTATTAGATTTATTAAAGTTATAGTAATAATCCCCTATATAGATAGATCTATTATTATTATCCTAGGGACCTATCTCTTTAGTATAACTAATAGTATTATTATCTTTATTATCTTTATTATCTTTATTATCTTTATTATTCTTATCTAGAGTATCTTAACTATAGTACTAGGTAGCTATATAAGGTAGTAGTAGTAGTAGTTAGTAGACCTAGTGTTAAAGAGACTAGATTTCTTTCTCCTGTTCTTTAAGTTACTAGTAGAGATAAGGTTTACCTCTAGGTAAGTTACTTTCTCTAAATCTAGGGTATAGTTAATATAATTTATATAGCTAGGTATATAACTTATAAGGTTATTAGGCTTACTAGGTATATACTAGTTAGGTAATAGTTAGTAGTAGTATTAATAGTAGTAGCTTTAAGTATTTTACTACTAGCTAAGGGTTCTATATATCTATTACTTATTTATACTAGTAGTATAGTATATTCTTATAGTTTTATATTAGTATTATCTTTTAGTAAAGGTTATTAATAGTAGTATTAAATCTTATAGTAGTAAAGAAGGTTAATACTACTAGTAAAGTAGACTATTTACTTATTAGTAATAAGATAGTTATTTTTAATAATAGGGATAGTAAAGTTAATAAAAGTAATAAGGTCTTTAAAAGTAAAAGTAATAAGGGCTAGTAGTCTAGTAAGTAATAAAAAAGGGTATTTTATAATATAAAGTCTTAATAGTAAAGTTAGTAGTAATATTATTAGCTATAGTTATTAGTATATATATACTAAAAAAGTGTAGATCTTAAGAGAAATCTAGTACTATACTTATAGTAAGGCTCTAGCTAGTAACTTTATTATTATTATTATTTAAAGGCTTTAATTAATAGTAGCTCTAGTAGTAGTAACCTTAATAAGAAAACAGAAGAAGTAATAAAAGTAAAAAAGTATAAAGAAGGGTAAGAAAAGTAAAGTTATAAAAGTAAAGGTTAGTAATAGTAGTATTAGTAGCTAGAGGTATAGTAAATCTAGCTAAATAGGTTAGTCTAGTATAGGCTAGTAAAGGTAGTAGTAAAAAAATCTACTAATAAGTATATATTAGTAGCTAGGCTAGTAAAGCAAGTACCTTTAATTAATTAGTTACCTTTAAGATAACTAATTAAATAGCTTTTAATAGTAATTTAATATATTTACCTTTTATTATTATTAACAGTAGAGTAGTTAGGCTACTTTAGAAAGCTTATTACTAGTTTTTTAAACTTTAAACCTAGATATCTTTATAAACCTAGTAAATATAATTATACTAACTTTACTACTATAACTAGCTAACTTAAAGCTATAAAATGCACTATATATTACTATATATATAATACTTAATATTATTATTAGTTCTTTAACTTTTTTTTCTAGGGTATCTTTTTCTTATTATATATAGAATTAGATAAGGTTTATATAGCTATAAGTTAATTTTTTTGTTTTCTTATACTAATCTTTTTTTTAGGAAATATTTTTTATAAGTAAAACCTAATAAAGTAAAGTTTTAGCTAAAAAAGTGTTAAAAGGCCTATAAAGGGGTATATAGATCTAATAGTAGTAGTACTCTTTTACTTACCTTAGTAAGTATTAGGTTAACCCTAGATATAATATAGGTCCTTTACTACTTTATTAGTATAAAATAAGGCTAAAATATTACTTTAGGAGGCTATTATTAAAATAACTTTATAATATATTATCTTTTAGTTACTTTATATATAGTTTTTAAAAGTAAATAGTAGTAGTATTAAACTAAATATAATTAGTATAAATAATATAAAATATAATTATATTAGCTAGTTTTTAGTAAAATAGTATAAGTAAATATAATAAAAAGACTAGTTTTTTTTATATAACTTAAGTTTAAAGGCTATAGACTATAGTTATCTTTAGTTACTAGACTACCTATAGTACTAAGCTAAATACTTCTATATTATAATATTTAGTTAAAAGTATTATTTTTAACTAGACTAAACATTATTTACTTTAGTAATTAAACGTCTTAGTAAAGTATAGTAAAAGTCTTTTAGTATACCTTTTAGCTTTTATAGTAGCCTTCTAGCTATATTATACTTTTCTTAAAACTATTTACTTATTTTTTATTATCTAAATCTTAACTTCTAGTTAATATACTTTAAATAGCCTTAAGGCCTAAGTTCTAAGTTATAAGGATATACTATAAGAGCTTTAGTACCTCTAGAGAAGTAGTTATATAAGTAGTCTATAAGCCTAAAGAAGCCTAGTATAAATATAAGGCTTTTATATTTACTATTAGTCTATTACTACTAGTTAAGTTAGTAATACCTAGTAATACTTATATAAAAAGTATTATTAATAATAAGTAAAAATAACTATAAGTAAATACTAAATAACTATAACTTTAGTATAAGAACTACTTTCTATAGTACTTTAACTTTAGTTAGTTACCTTTAGGCTTTACTTAGTATTAAAGTACTATATATATTATAAGTCTTAAAGAATCTAAGGTTTATAGCCTAGTTAAGCTATACTATAATAGCTTAATAGCTTTATATATATATATTATAGCTTATATACTAACTATAACACTAGGCTAAATACTCTTATATTATAGTATTTAGTTAAAAGTATTTACTTTTAGTAAAACTAAATATTACTTACTTTAGTAGTTAAAGGTTATAGTAAAGTATAGTAAAAGCCTTTTAGTGTCTATTATAGTTCTTATAGTAGCCTTCTAGCTATATTATACTTTTCTTAAAACTATTTACTTATCTTTTATTATTTAAAGCTTAACTTCTAGTTAGTATACTTTAAATAGCCTTAAGGCCTAAGTTTTTAGTTATAAGGATATACTATAGGAGCTTTAGTACCTCTAGAGGAGTAGTTACCTAGGTAGTCTATAAGCCTAAGGAAGCCTAGTACTAATAAAAGGCCTAGTGCTTAATATTTTTACTAGTTAAGTTAGTAATACTTTATAATACTTTAGTAAAAAGTACTTTTAGTAATAAGTAAAGATAGCTATAAGTAAATACTAAATAGCTATAACTATAGTATTAGAACTACTCTTTATAGTACTAAATCTTAGTTTAAGTACCTTTAAGCTTAGCTTAGTATTAAGACACTATAATAGCTATAGGCCTTTAAAGATATCTATATTTCCTTATTATTCCTTATATTAAGGCCTTTAGCTAGATAAAGATAACTATAAGGAAACACTAAATAGCTATAACTATAGTATTAGAACTACTTTTTATAGTACTAAATCCTAGATTAGGTGTCTTTAAGCTTAGCTTAGTATTAAAGTACTATAATAGCTATAGGCTTTTAAAGATATTTATATTCTCTAGTAGTTTATTATATTAAAACCTTATATTAAATAGTTTTATTTATAGGCTTTAACTATATAGCTAGGTTAATATATATCTTAGTAATAATAAGGCCTTATAAGTATACTATAATAGCTACTAGTAGTAGCTATAAAGAAGACTTTTAGCTTATAGGCTAGCTTTTACTATAGGTAAAGTTTATAATATATATTATATTCTATAAAGTATATATAGTAGTATTTTAAATAAAAGTAATATTTATATAAGGTAACTTTATATAAATAAGCTAAATCCTCTTAAGGACTTATAGTTAACTAGCTTATAAGCTATATATTTATTTATAGCCTAATAAAAATAAACTATAATATTTATATTAGATATTAAGCTAGTAATTAAAGTAAAATTAAAGTAACCTAGGTCTTAGTCTTTTTTAGAGGACTAGTAACCTAGGTTTTCTATATATCTTAATTTACTATATAATATTATCCTAGTTATATTTTATTAGGCTAAATAGTATAATCTTAATAGTAATATAATAAAAGTAAGTAGTATATAATATAACTCTTTTATAAGTTAAGGGTAAAAGTACTTTATACTTCTTTTAGTATAATAAATTTATCTTATACTAAGATAAATATCTTAGACTAAATATATAGCCTTTAGGTAAAGACTAAGCCTAAATAAGAGTCTTATAGTAGTAATATAAGGATAGTTAACTTTCTTTATAACTACTATAGGATATAACCTAAGTAATAAATAGTCTTAAAGATTAAAAGAAATAGTATAAAATATAAATAAACTTAGATATAGTAAGATTTTAATAACCTATACTAGGACTTATATAGTAGTAATAATAAGATAATTAACCTCTTATATAACTACTATATAATACTCCTAAGTTAATAGCCTAGTACTAAAAATAAAAGATTATATTCTTTATTATAGAGAGTTAAAGTATAAAGAGGTTTTCTTAGCCTAGTATAATACTTATATAGTAGTAATATAAAGATAGTTAACTTCTCTTATAACTACTATAGGTTATTCTTTAACCTATAACTATTTTTAGCTAAGTAGCTTACTACTAAGGTATATAGTATTAGATAATAATAAAGATACTACTATAAATATAATAAAGGTTATTAGTTAACCTTAAGAGAACTAGTACCTCTTATATTATAACTACTTATACTAATACTAAGCCTTTTATCTTTATTTTAGCTATATAGTTAATATAGTTAAATAGGTAATAGATTTAATAACTAACTAAGAGCTAGAGCTACAGCTAGCAATAGCTAGTCTTATAGACTAGCGATAGGTAGGGCCTAGTAAGGCACTAGCTGTTGGCAGGATATCGGCCTAACTAATAGATCTATTGGCAAGGCCGAGAAAGTAGATCTAAAGGTCAGCCGTATATTGTCCTATAACAAGTGCCCCCCTAATAATAGAAATAATCGTTATATAGTAATTATTTAATTACTAGTTAATAGGATAGTTAATGTTACTGGTTAATAGGGTTATTAACTGTGTGCCTTAGGCTTCTATAAGGCTATTATAGCTATTATAAAAAGGGTATACCTAAGGGTTAATAGTCCTTGTTATAGTTATTATTATTACTATAACTATTACTATATCTATTATTACTATATTTATCCCTATAGTTATTAAAGTCCCTATATTTATTAGTGTTATCTTTAATAGTGTTACTATTATTATTACTACTATAGTCCTAGTTATTTTTACTAGCTAGGTAGTTAGGTTAATAGTAGTTAGGTTAATACACTAGTTAGTTAGGTATATACGCTAACTAGCTGTACGCTAGCTAACTATAAGTTAGTTAGCTATAAGTTAGCTAGCAAGGCGTATATAGGTATAGGTATAGACTTTAGGCTAGTTAACTATAAGCTAGCTAGCTAGGCGTATATATAGGCTATTAATATATAGGCTAGTTAGTTATATACATAGGCTAGTAGTATTAATAGTTATATACTAGCTAATAGGATACTAGCTAGCTATAGGTAAGTTAGCTAAATATAGGCTAGCTATTAGCTACTAGCTAGCTATTAGATTTATTAAAGTTATAGTAATAATCCCCTGTGTAAATAGATCTATTATTATTATCCTAGGGACCTATTTTTATAGTGTAACTAGTAGTATTATCTTTATCCTTATTGTCTTTATCTAGGGTATCTTAACTACAGTACTAGGTAGCTTTACAAGGTAGCAGTAGTAGGTAGTTATAGAGCTAGCTGACCTATTATTAAAGGGACTAGATTTCCTCCTCCTGTTCTTAAAGTCGCTAATAGATAGGTTCACCTCCTGGCAGGTAACCTCCTCTAAATCTAGGGTGTGTTTGACGTGGCTTCTGAAGGCGTGGCTAGGCATGTGACTTGGGGCCACGTTAGGCCGTTGGTTGGGTGTACGCTGGCAACAGTGTTAGCGGCAGTAGCTTTGAGTATCTTGCCGCTGGCTAGGGGTTTTATGTGTCCCTTGCCTATTTACTCTCCTATTAGACTATGTCCTCCTGGTTCTAGATTAGTATTATCCTCTAGTAAAGGGTAGCAACAGTAGTATAAAACTTTATAGCTAAGAGGAGGGTTAGTACTACTGGTAATATAGACTATTTACTTATAGGTAAGGAGGGTAGTAATAAGACAGTTGTTATTAACAGTAGGGATAGTAAAGTTAATAAAGGCAATAAGTGTAATAAAAAAGGTAATAGGGGCTAGTAATTTAGTAGGTAATAAAAAAGGGTATTTTGTAATATAAAGTCTTAATAGTAAAGTTAGTAGTAATATTGTTAGCTATAGTTATTAGCGTATATATAGTAAAAAAGCGTAGATCTTAAGGGAAATCTAGTACTACACTTATAGTAGGGCTTTAGCTAGTAACTTTATTATTGTTGTTTAAGGGCTTTAATTAACAGTAGCTTTAGTAGTAGTAACCTTAATATACAAAGAGGTAAAATAACTAATATAAAGGAGTATAAAGAAAGGTAAGAAAAGTGAGGTTGTTGAAGTGAATGTTGGCAATAGTGGTGGTAGCCAGAGGTGTGGCGGATCCGGCCGGATAAGTTATTCTGGCGTGGGCCGGCGGCAGCAGTGGCGAAAAAATCTGCTAGTGGGCGCATATTGGCGGCCAGGCTGGTGAAGGGATGCCTCCAATTGGTTGCCTTTAAGATAACTAATTAAATAGCTCTTAACAGTAATTTAGCGTATTTGCCTCTTATTATGAATTTAATAGCAGCAGAGGGTTAATTACCTATAGTATTATAACTAGCGGTTGTACTACTACTTAATATAGTTAAATAGGTAATGGATTTAATGACTAACTAAGAGCTAGAGCTATAGCTGGCAACGGCTGGTCTTATAGACTGGCGACAGGTGGGGCCTAGTGGGGCACCAGCTGTTAGTAGGATATTGGCCCAACCAATGGATCCATCGGCAAGGCTGAGAAAGTAGATCCAAAGGTTAGCCATATATTGTCCTATAATAATAGTAATTTACTAATATATACTAGTAATAGTGTAATTATATACCTTATATATTCTTTTATCTTCTTAAGTAGTCTTTTTTTATTATCTTTAGATTATTTTTAACTTCTATAGGTTTACTATATCTATACTTATATATTTCTTTTTTCTTAGTAGCTTTAAGTAACTTATAGTTATTTAGGCTTAAGTATATTTAGGATTTATCTAGGGCTTTATTACTATATTAATTAGGCTTTATTAGTTAGTTTCTAAGGCTTATTTATATAGGTTTTACTTATCTTATACTTTAGTAAAAAGGCTTAAGGAGTATAGGTTACTTATTATCTATTTTTTACTAAATATCCTATATATAAATAACTTTATTAGTTAGCCTTAGTTAAAAATAGTACTTAGCCTAGCTTATTTATTTAGGCTAATAGTTTACTTTTATAGTAGTTTAATTAAGGATTATATTACTTTAAGTTTTTTATAAGTACTATATAAATAATACTAATAGTTAACTATAGTCTCCTTAGGAAAAAGACTAGTAGTAAGTAGTACTACTATATATAATTTTATTTTTTTACTTTATTACTTTATACTAGCCTAGCTAGCTATTACTTATTAATAAAAGTTTATACTAACTATATTTAAATAAATAAGTTTTTACTAAGCTTTAAATAACCTAGTACTTTATTTTTACTTTTACTTTTTTACTTAAGCTATATACTAAAAGGTTTTATACTTTACTTAATTATTACTAAGGCTTTTAATAAGTACTATAGCTACTTTAGTAGTAACTATAATATAAAATAAGTAAGTAAATTACTAGTATATCTTTTAAATAGTTACTAATAAATAAAATTAGCTATACTATAAGGTAGCTTATTAAAATAATAAAAAATAAGAAAGTAAAAGTAATAAGTACCTATATTAATTCTTTAAATTATAAATATACTAATTACTTAGATATTAGTCTATTTATATATACCTTATACTTTATTATAAGTATTATTAGCTATAAAGATACCTAAGTAAAGAATATAGTAATTAAGGTACTATAAGAAGCACTAGAAGAGGCCTAAGAATATAAAGAAAAAAGACTTACTTTTACTTAATTCTTAATATAAAGCCTAAAGAGTAAACTTACTTATACTAGATTCTATAAGACCTAGTTAAGTAACTAAATTAAGAGTAATACTTTACTTTACTATAAGGTTAGCTAAGAATATTAAGTAGTAGTAGTTATACTTACTAGTAAAGTAAAGTAATAAGACTATATTACTAGTTTTAATAAATATACTTTCTAGAGAATTAGTAGTCTATAAAAAAGAATCTTATAATCTTAAACCTTATATTTATAAAAGAGGTAATAGTATAAATATAATAGTATAATATACTATAAAGGTAATAAAATATCTTACTAGTAGCCTTAAGAAACTACTCTTTAGTTATTAGTGTTTAGTATTTTACTAATACTTTAGAGGGGCTTTTAGACTTATTAGTTTATATTAGATATTAAGGTTTAAAGACCTTGTATATATAAACATAAGATAAAAATATAATAAAGAAGTAAAATATATATTATAGTATTAATAATACTATATATACTATATACACTAGATATTAGAATAACTACTTAGAAAATAGCTATATATACTATATAATAATAAGATTTATATATAAAGAATAAGTCTTTTAAGTAAGACCTTCTTTTTCTCTAAGGAATTAAGAATATAGTTCTAGGTTATATAAGGTAAATAGATAAAATAATACCTTACTATAGGTAAAATCATACCTTATAACTTAATAACTTACCTAATACCCTAGACTATAGTATAAGCACTTATAAAATATATATATATAAGAAGGCTTTAAAATACTCTCTTATAATAAAGCTATATTTATATACAATAAAAATAATAATAAAATAATACTAGCTTATTATATAGATAATATATTAGTAGTTAAAAGTAATAAAGGATTTATAAATAATCTATTTAGTAATATACTACTTAAATATATAAAAATAAAGCCTATAGGAATACCTAGTATATTTCTAGGAAATAAAATATATATAGATAATAAAAATAAAGGTATTTATATATATTAAACAAAATACACTAATAAGATATTAACTAAATATAATAAGATAAATTTATATCCTTATAATATACCTATAGATAATAATATAAAGCTATATAAAAATAAAGAATAAGTAACTAAGGAAGAAATATTAAAATTTTAATAAGAAATAGGTGCTTTAATATATTTAGTACTAAAAACAAGAATAAATATAACTCTTCTTATTATAACTTATTCTAGATATATAAGTAATCTTTCTAAAGAGTATTTTATTACCCTTTATAGAATATAGGGTTATTTAAATAAATATAATAATTTAGGAATATATTATAACTATAATAATATTAATAATTTTAATATAATAGGTTATACTAATTCTAACTAGGTAAAAGATCTTACTAATAGAAGATCTACTTCTAGTTATATATATACTTATAGATATTATAATTCTATTAGTTAGAATTCTATAAAATAAAAAGCAGTAGCTTTAAGTACCTATAAAGCTAAATATATAGCTTTAATAAAGGCTATAAAAGAAGCTATATATTTATATAATAGCTATAACTATATAAGAATAAATCTAGGGTTTAGTAATTTAAATAAACCTAGAATATTAATAGATAATAAAGTAGCTTAAAAGCAAGTAAAAAACCTAGAATTCTATAAGAAAGTTAAGTATATAAATATAAAATATTACTTTACTAGAAATACTATAATAAATAAATAGGTATATCTATATTATATAAATATAAAAGATATTATAGTAGATATTTTAACAAAACCTTTAGGAAAGGTTTTATTTAATAATATAATAAATACTATAAATATAATAAATAAAGATACTATACCCAAGTATAAGAAACAAGAAGAAAATAAAAATATAATAAGTAAGTATATAAATAATAATAATAATAAAGCTATATTATAAAGAAAAGTAATAAATATATATATAAATAAACTACTATCTCTTGTTTTTTTCTATATATAAAGGTTTTAAAGAGATTAGTAAAGTATATATTTAAGTATATATACTTAATAATAACTAGCTATCTTAATTTCTCCTATTAAAGTTTTTATAGATAAGCTATATACAATAAATTATATATACCTTAAGGGGAAGTATTAGATATTAAGGTTTAAAGACCTTATATATATAAAAATAAGATAATAATATAATAAAGAAGTAAAATATATATTACAGTGTTAATAATACTATATATACTATATATACTAGATATTAGAATAACTACTTAGAAAATAGCTATATATACTATATAATAATAAGATTTATATATAAAGAATAAGTCTTTTAAGTAAGACCTTCTTCTTCTCTAAGGAATTAAGAATATAGTTCTAGGTTATATAAAGTAAATAGATAAAATAATACCCTACTATAGGTAAAATAATACCTTATAACTTAATAACCTACCTAATAACCTACCTAATAGCCTAGAATACTAGAGAAATCCTTAGAATACCTAAGAAATAAGTATAAGTAATCCTCTTATATCCCTAGGTCTAGTTAGCTAGTTAGATCTATAAGCTCTTCTATATTTATAATAATATAACACTTCTATATCTTATCTCTTATCTCTTATCTTTAACCTTATTTACCTCTTTTACCTTTAAAAGTTTATACTAAGAAGTAAAGTTTAAGAAAATTAAAAGAATAGTAAAGTAACTATAATAAAGTTTAAGATATAAATAAAGATAAAGATAATAAAAGTAATACTATAGTTAAGACTAAAAAATAAAAAAAGTACTACTATATAGTACCTAATAGTAATATAAAGACCTAGTGTATAGTAAAAAAGACTAGTAAGGCTTATATTTTTTCTAGGAAATAGGTCTTTCTAGAAAACCCTTAGTAGATTAAGTCTATATTTTACTTTTTAGTAGATAACCTTTTTAAGTAATTAGCTCTAAGGTTTTAATACTAATAAGACCTTTTTTAAGTAAAAAAGCTAGTATACTTAGAATATAAAGTTTTACTTTTATAAATATTTTATTATAAGTATTAAAAGTAATTATAATTAGTAGTAGTTATTTATAGTAATAGTAGTCTATAGTAGTAATAGCTATATATAGTAGTAGTAGTCTATAGTAGTAGTAGCTATTTATAGTAGTAGTAGTCTATAGTAGTAGTAGCTATTTATAGTAGTAGTAGTCTATAGTAGTAGTAGCTATTTATAGTAGTAGTAGTCTATAGTAGTAGTAGCTATCTATAGTAGTAGTAGTCTATAGCAGTAGCTATTATTAGTAAAGGCTATAGTAGTTATTTATAATAGTAGCTATTTAGTAACTATTTATAGTATATTATTATACTTAGTAAGGTATTTTAGGCGTATAGTAGTACTAGTTAAGGTTCTAGTACTAGTTAAGAGGTATATTAGGGTAAAGTATACTAAAATTAAACTTAAATAGCTTTAAACTACTAAATACTTTACTTTAGTTAATAACTCTAGAGCTATTATTAGCCTAGACTATATAAATAATATTAGACTTTTATAGAACCTCTATAGACTTCTTAAGGGTAGTATTTAAGATACTTTACTTTTTCTTAAACACTATTTACTTTACTTAATAAAGGTAATCTAACTTTACTAAAGATTTATTTATTTTAGCCTAAGTTTTCTTTAATACTTTATTATATTTTTAAAGAAGCTATTTTACTTCTATTTCTTTATAATCTACTTAATTAAACTTAGTTAAAAGATAATTTACTACTAATAAGTTAACTAATATAAAATAAAATATAAAGAAATACTTATATTTATAAATATACTTATAGTTATATTATAGAAATAGCTATAATAAGTATACTTATAGTACTTTAATTTCTTAGTAAGTATTTTATAGTAATAACTTACTAACTAATAGAAAAAATAAAGTATAATATAAAACCTAAACTCTTTAACTTCTAAAGCTAGCTTTAAATAGCACTATATTAAAGAAGCTTTTTAATAATCTTTTTTACTAAATATTAGATTAACTAAAAAAATAAAGAATAAAGAACTTAAAGACTCTTTAACCTAAGAGTAATAACTTACTTATATAGGTCGTAAAGGTAAGACTTCTAAAAGGAAGACCTAATATTATAACCTAATAAGTTATAAGTAATATTACTTTACTAAATAAAATAACTAGTAAATAATATAATATCTATATAGAACTAATAATAAGTTAAATTAAAATAATACCTTAGACCTAAAAAAACTATAGTATAAGTTATATAAAAATAAAGAAGTAATTATAAAGATAAGATAATATATATATATAATAAGTAGTGTATTATAGTAAGTAGTATACATCTACTTACCTTTCTATCTTTTTAATAACTTAATTTAACTAGATTATATAAAATTAATTAAAAATATATATTACCTTATTCTTTATTAGTATCCTAAACTACCTTATAGGTTTATACGTTATATCTAGTCTTCCTGTAATTACTATATTATTATACAAGTAGTTTACTACTCTTTATATAACCCCTCTTTTAGGATATTTCTTTACCTCTAGCTTTAATAACGTCCTTTTCTTCTTATAGTGCCTTTACTTTAGCTATATTAAGTAATCCTCTAAGACATAGTTAGGTCTTTTTAGCCCTCTAGCGCTTACTAAGTACCTTTATCCCTATATAAAGTTAATAGTTTTTTACCTTAATAATAGTAAATTAATATACTAACTTACTAATACCTTTTAACTATAAGTTAATTACCTTATATATTAGTGTTAGTAAACTTCCTTAATAGTCCCTAATCCTTTTTTTTAATAAGGTAAAGCTTTATATACCTTTAATTACTATTATTAATGTCTTTAGGTCCTATAAGCCTAAGCTAGTTAAATATAAGTTAACTAGTGTTAGTGTCTTTAGCTTAAAATCTAGGTAAAAAATAATAACTTTAGGATTAAAAGGTACAAGACTAGCCTATTAAAAACCTACTTATATATTTATTTCTCTTATTAAAGTAAAGAATACTACTTTAAAGGTAAAAAAAAAGTTATCTTTAGTAATATATATAATTTATATCTATATTATTTTCTTAATTTCTTTACTATATAAGTGCTTTAAAAGGCTAAAATAGCTAATATTAAGAGGCTAAAGCTTATATAATAAATAAGGAAGTATATATAAAGTAATAATACCTTCTTCTTTATAGTAGTTATTAAATTTAGTTAATTTATAGCTATTATAGCTATCTAGGATTAAAAGGTAATAAGTACCCTTTATATAAGACTTTATATACTAATTAAAGTGCTTTAGCTAATCTAGGCTAATCTTATTTATAGTTTATCTATTTTTACTTAAGTAAATACACTATATAGCTAGAAATTTACTATTAAAGTACTATAATAGAAGGTAATATTTACCTTTTATAATAATGTACAGAGGTATTACCTAGCTATCTATATATATACCCTAAATAACAGAAACCTATTTATAATTACTAGGCTACTTTATACAAGGCCTTCTACATTAGTTAAAAGTTATAATAACTTTATATACAACAGTATTCCTATTAGGAACCTAGTCTTATTAAAATTATAGATATTATAATCCTATATCTTATACTTTATAATTATATTTTATATAAGTGTAAACTAGCCTTATATAATTATAGGATCCTTAGCTAAGGCCCTCTAATAGTTAATTTAATATTAAAATTATATTTTTAATTAAGGTTATTATTATATAAAGTTCTTTACTTATTAGGGTCTAATATATGTCCTATTATATACGTTAAAAAGTTAATTAGCTATATCTTATATATCTTCTTATTATAAAGGAAATCTTTAATTAATTAGGTTAATAACCCTTTTAAGAATTACTTCCTCTTTAGATATAGTTATCTTTATTAATTTTAAATATGTCTTAGCTTATATGACTTTTCTAGTGCGTTAATAACAAAGTGTAGTTTTAGGCATATTATAGATAGAGGCTGCCTTTTGTATAGATAGATTTTAGTCTTTTTAGATAGCTATAATTATAAAGATAATTTAGCTTTCTTAAGAAGAGGATTCTATTATTGTATATAGAGAAAGGTTAATATAAGGATAAAGCTAGTAGAAATAAGGTAGACGTACACTACTTACTATAATATGCTACTTACTATATATATACGTTAATTACTAGTAATTACTAAAGTAAGTACTTACTAGTATTTATTAAGTACTTACCTTATATAAGAATAGTAATTACTTATAACTATTAGTTATCTAAAAGGATTAGAACTTATATATAGAATAAACTTAGATATATTTAAGAATAGACTTTTATAGCTTTCTTATAATTAACTTCTTATAATATAATTTATTTAAATACCTTTTATTATTTAACCTTAGTAATTTAATTAACTAGAGCTATATAAGTTATCTTTATAACTATTAACTACCTAACTAATTACTAAGTAATTAAGAGACTAGTAAGCCTATACTACTATTAACTAAGTATTAACCTTAGCTTATTCTTAGTAAAAACCTTACTATTAAATTACTAATTATAATAATTTACTTTAGGAAAAGATATATTTAGAGTTTAGTTTATTTAAATAACTTTATATATAATAGTAGGCTTATTAAAAGTAAACTTATTATAGAAACTAATTAGAACTATCTATTAGTTAATATAAGGGTATATATAATTTAAAAAAAAGAAAAGTAAGTGTTAAAATATTAACACTAATAATTATATAACACCTAGTTAGTTAACTATAAATAGTTATAATTTAAGGTTAAAGGGTATATACTAGTTATTTAGTCTTTAGTTATATTTAGAGGGGATTATACATTTAGTCAGCTAGAATAACTTAAGTTATACTTAGGCTATATATAACTACTTATATAATAATAGTAGAGTAGACCTATTTAGTTACTTAATAATAAGTTAATTTACCCCTATGTTTTACTAAGTATATATATATATAAAGCCTATTTAATAGTTATAGTTATAGTTATAGTTTAAATAGTAGTCTACTATAACTTATAGTAGCTAAGTTATAGTTTATTTTATTTACTTTAATTTTATTTTACTAAGTTAAAATAACTTAGAAAAAGTACCCTAGAATAACTAATATTATAGTTATAGTTATACTCTTATAGATATACTTTAAATAGTAGTCTAGTATAACTTATAGTACCTAAGTTATAGTTTCTTTATTTACTTTAAGTTTTTATTATAGCTAAATTAACCTAGGAAAAGTACTTTTTAATTACTTATACTATTATATTTTTTATTAACTATATCTTTACTATTCTTAATATCTTAATAGTATATTACCTTTAGATATATTATTATACTAAACTAATATATTTATATACCTAAAAGTAATATAGTTTTAAAAGTATAATCTCTAATAAATAATATCTATATAAATATTTAATTAAAGTAGTTATATACTAAGATTATATATAAAAAGTTATATAAAGTATAAACTTTATACTTTAATCTCTTGACTAAGTAAAAATATAAATATAATAGACTTTTAGTATAAATAATAAAAAGTATATTCTTACTAAGCTAGTAAACTAGTAATAACTCTAGGTAGAATATAATAAATATATATATATATATACTAATAGCCTAGCTAGTTATATTTCTCTTATATTTAATATAATTAGTTAGTATATTATATACTTTTATATTAAAATATAAACATAAATATATATATTTTATTTTTCCTCTAAAGTACAAAAATATAAATATATATTTATATTTTTGTATTTTCTATTTTAGAAATACTTTAGTCTATATTAACTTCTAGTATATCTTAAATAATTATCTATATTATATTAAAAAAGAAATATAAATATATATATTTATATTAAATTATATTTATATAGTAATTAATAGATAAGTATAAGGAATTAATATATAGGTATAAGCCTTATATAGGCATAAGATATATACTCTTTAATTAGTCTAAAAATTAATAATAGTATAAATAGATTCTACTAGTGTTATAAGGTAACTAAGACTATAGGCTATAATAGCTATACTAGTTATAGCTAATAAGCTATAGAGACTACTAGGGCTAGGCATAGACCACTAGAGGTTATATAACTAGGAAAAGGTTTATAGAGGATTTAAAGGTAAAGCTATAGGGAAAGGCCTTACTATAGTTTTCTTTTTCTCTTTATCTTAGAATCTTTATTCTAGGTAATATAATTATAAGTTATTTAACCTTAGTTATTATTACTATAATATTATTCTAAGATCTTTTTTTTATTCTCTAAAGATAAAAAATAGTATTTTCTTTACCTTATTAAGCCTTAACTAATAAGTACTCCTAAACCTTATTTATAATACTATTATATATTAGCTAATAATATACTTACTAATTAACTTTTTTTTTCTTTTTAAAGATAGCCTAATTTATAAGTACTAGTAGTCTTACTACTTTTAATACTAAGACTTTTACCTTTATAAGAGTTTTACTAGCTAACTACTATAGTATCTTTATAGAGAATAAAGAATAAAACCTTACTAAAGTCCTAGCTTTTAACCTTAACTACCCTCTTAAGAATATTAATACTAATAACTTCTTTATATTTACTAATTAAGCTACTTATAGCTAATATATTAATAACTTAGTTAATAATATTACTATTTTTTTAGCTAAAAGATATTAGCTTATTTACTAATAAAAAAAGTATAAATTTACTTAAGAGCTATTTAAAAAGCTTTACTATTATAACTTAACTAGCTTTTATAACTAAGTGTACTAATAACTTACTATAAGACTTACTTAGTAATACCTAAAGCTTAAACTTAGCTTTATTACTATAATATATACTAATAACTAAGAAGTTCTATTTACTAAGACTAAAGAACTTATTACTAACTATAAAAAGTATATCTTTATAATTACCTTACTAAAGACTAAACTCTAAAAGACTAAAGATACTAACTTTACTTTAAATAATTAAATAAAATACCTAAAGTAATAATAGACTAATAAGACCTAAGACTATATAGTTTTTAAAGACTTATAATAATAAGTTACTAGTTTAAAAGCTAAAGGCTTATTTACTAACTTCTTTACTTTTTAATAGCTAGTAATAATACTTACTAGTATAAGAATACTAAACTCCTTAAAGTCTTTATTTTTACTAGAATTAAGGATAAAAAAGATATTAAGAACCTAAGGTTTAAGTACTAGCTTTTTAAATTATTACCTAACTTAAGAATTATATTTACTAAAGTAATAACTATTATTTTAAATATACTTATAACTAAGTTAAAGGATATATTATTAACTTTATTTACTTTTTAATTAGTAAAGCTAACTTAATAATTACTACTATAAAAGATATCTTAGTAAAGCTATAAGTATTTATATTAGCTTATAGTTATTAATAATACTAAGTAAAAGCTTAATAACCTTATAGTTATTTTAAAGATATATAAGCTAAGTATACTAAATTTATAAAATATACTAAAGTTAGTAAGCTACTTACTAGCTAGTAAAAAAACACTTTTATAATAAGCTTTTAGTTACTTCTAGAATACTATTATTTAGTAGTATATTAATACTAGTATAAATTACTAGTAGTATACTAAGTATATAGTAAAAGCTACTTATACTATAAACCTTTATTAACTTATACTACTACTACTTATACTAAAGAAGTAAGACCTAGCTAGTATAATACCTTTATACTTACTATTACTAATACTTTAAAGGCTAGTACTACTACTTACTAGCCTAACTATAACTAAATACTATAGCTTTTACTAATACTAGTAAAATCTAATACTTATTTTAGTTATAGTAGTACTAATATACTATTTATAACTACTTTTACTACTAAAAGCTACTATAAATAAGGTTAATATTAAAAAAACTATTAAAGAAAATCTTAACTAGCTAGTAAAAAACTAAATACCTTAGTAAAATATAACTTTTTCCTAGGGTATAATATATAAAAAGACTATAGACTATTTATTATATTAATAAACTTATAAGACCTTATAAAGAGAAAACCCCTTAAAACTAAACTTATAATAGCCTTTAATAAATATAGAATTTAACTATATACTTTTCTTAATATAAGAGTAAAAGATTACTTCTTTATATACCCTTAAGTAACTACTTTACTTAAAGAATTCTATAATACCCCTTATAGCTTACTATTTAAGCTAATCTTTATAGTAGAATTTAATAGTAAATAATTAAATAATATTTAAGTAGTATAAATAACTAATATATATATTAACTAATATTATTTAATATAAACTATTTTATTATAGCTTAATATAGGTTACTATAATATAATTCTAGAATATTAGTAGTTTATTTACTATAAAGTAAACCTTAATATAAAAAACTAATACCTCTTTTAGCCCTTAGATACCCCCTAAGGATTACTACTACCTACTATTATATAAGATATAAAAGACCTTTATACTCTTAATAAAATTAATATTTAGTACTAAATTAATACTAAAAAATAATAAGTTATCTTTAAAGTTAATTACTAATAATATTAGTAAAAGATAAAAGCTAGGTAATTACCTTAGTAGCTTAAGCTAATTCTCTAATACTCCTATAAGTAAAATATAACTAAAAGCCTCTATAAGATAAAATAGGTACTCTAAGACTAAGACCTCTAGTAGCTAAAACCTTATAAGAAGAAAAAAAGACACTTAATATAACTAGCTATACTTTAGAAATATAACTACTTTATCTTTATAAATACTATTACTTTTAATATAAACCTTTAAAAAAAGATATTAAATTAGGCTTTATTTTTCTTTATAAGTTTAATAAGATAATTAATATAAAAAAAAGCTAAAAAAGATAAGTAAGACTTATTATACTAAGATAAGTAAGTTATAAAAGACTTAGTTAATATAAAGTTACCTCTTAAGCTAGTAGCTTATTAAAAATATTTTTAGTAAA
>NW_026850732.1:0-46318 GCF_030913465.1 Colletotrichum navitas
TAAATAAATTATTAAGTAACCTACTACTAATAGTAAAAGCTTTAAATTAACTAGTAATATTATTTACTTTAGCTTAATAAAGTATAAGAGAGTTATATATAGTATATTTACCTCTAAGGTCTATAAGATAGTTACTAGTACTAATATTACCTATATAATTAGTACTACTCTTATAATAATTACTAACTACCTTAAGCTACTATAAATACCTATAATACTTTATACTAACTTATACTTACTTTATAAGTACCTTATAAAGCTTAGTACTATAAAAGAAAAGTAACTTATAATAAATATTATAGCTCTTTACTAGTTATATAAACACTATAAGATTTTTAAAATATAATAGATTTATAGTAGTAATAACCTAGTAAATAGATTTATAAAGTTATTACTAAATAATATATTAAAGAAGCTAGTTAATAATAAGTAATTAGAGATATAGATAAATAAATAGGTTTTTTATATATAATAGACTATATAAGTAAAAAGTATTAAATACTTTTTAGCTTCTTGTTTTTATTATATTTTTTAGCTATTCTTTTAGATATAAATAATAAGGGATTTTTAGTACTATAGAAAGTTACTAGTGTTATAATATTAACTATTATAGATAAATATTAAAGTTATTAGGTTAACCTTAATAACTTATTACTAGTAAATCCTTAGATATTTAGCTATAGATTCTCTAAGGATTTATAGGTAATAAGTTAGTTATTTAACTAACTAACCTATAATAATTATCCTTCTTTTCTTTATATATAATAAAGAACTATAGTTACCTTTATTATTTATTAATTACTACTAATATATATAGTTAACTATATTAACCTATCCCTTAGTGTTACTAATAGTTATATTTTAGTAGCTACTTAAGAATAATTATATATAGCTAGCTACTAAGGTAGTTAATTTAGTACCTAGATTTATTAGTGTTCTATATTTTAAATAAGCTAATATTATACTTATAAAGGGCAACCTAGTACTAGGTAAAGAAGTCCTCTATTAGGCCTAAGTTTAACTTAGCCTTCTTCTAGTATAACTTAACTAGTTTAATAGTACCTTTTTTCTAAAGCTTTAGATAGTTAATAAGCTAGCTTTAAATAAAGTGTTTAAAGACTAGTAGTTAACTTTAGATACTATAGAGGTAGTTAGCTATTTCTTTAACCTAGAGTAGTAGGGCTAAAAAGCTAGATTTATAAAGCTATATAATAAAGGCACTAAAAGCTATATCTTTAGCCTTTATAAGTAACTAAGGCTAGCTAGGCTTATCTAGGCTAATATAGAGGTTATAGCCTTCCTAAAGGGCCTAGAGGTACTTCTAAATTACTATATAAGATATACTATAATCCTAGGTAGCCTAGTATATAAAGGGTATATTAGTTACTAGCTTATTTACTTATTAATAGGTTACCTATTAATAGGTAATATATAGTATCTTAGCTACCTTTTTAGTAGTAGTTATATTCTTATTATATTAGTAAAGTATATTAAAGAGTTAAAGTAAAGTAAGTAGTTTAGTTACTATTAATATTTATTAATAATATATCTAAATAATTACTTGTTTTTAGTGAGAATATAATAAAAAGTAGGACTAGGTTGGGACAAGTGGTAACCCTATTTTCCTAGTGGTAACCCTATTTTCCTAGTGGTAACCCTATTTTTTTGCCCCCTCCGTGAGGAGGGGGTATTTAGCTCACAGCGCTGACTAAGTTGCCCCTGGGTAGGAGCTATGGCTTTGTATCGTGCTTTCAGCGCTTCTGCCAGCGGCGACCTTCACTTCGGCTTACCAATTCCCTAACAGACAGCACCTCTATTACAACGCTTTAACAGCTTTTAGTTACTGTTCGATTAATGTGCTTATTGCGTCGTCAGCAGTCAAGATGAATTTTGTAGATGTTGAGAGGTAACGGACGTTAATTAACGCCTTTAGACAAAATAGGCACAGTTGTAAGTAAACCGGCGTTCTCGTTACTTCGTTGTGGTAAATACCAGTGACGCTCTGATTGCGGAAACTAGCCAAAACTCGGCGCCGTAGCTCGGTGCGCGCACTAATAGATTAGACAAATTAGCGAGCAAACTTGCTTGCAGGTGGAAACTGCTCAGCAGATCCCCCAGTGCTCACCAAGCGAAACGTCCTGGAATTGGCGAGCGCACGATGCTGGCACGCATTGGCTGCAAGCAAAAGAAGTTAAAGGTCTGCGAATTGTGCCCTCTCTGCTAGCTACTAATCGAACTTGGCTGAGCCATTATAGTGTGACGGATAGACTCCGAAGTGCCAGAACTGCATCAGGACCAGACGAGGTAGGTGATAGAAGGCTCCCTGCAGTTTATAAATCTGGGTAAACTGAGGTACCGGTCAGACTGCCTTGTGGAATATCCGGGAACCGGCCTCCATCGCCCCCGGGACTACATAAAATCTCTAGAAGCCCGGGTGGCTTATCTCGAAGGTCTCTTGCAACAGGTACGGCCCGAGGTTGCCATCGATCACTTGGGCCCCAACCAGACCGCAATTCGGATATTAATATGGTTCCTTACCACACCGACCCTACCCAACCGATCTCTACGATACCGATTCTTCCTGACCTTTCTGACAATTCCTCTTTTGACAAAATCGACTTCTCCCGCTCCCTTCCTACACCATGCGTTGCTACTGAGGAGAATCATGTCGATGTAGTTTCGTCAGAAGTCGCCCTCCTGTGGCTCAGTGCTGCAGGCAGGTAGCCGCATTACTTCAGGTCATCTTCTGCTGTATCATTTTCCCGTATTGTGAGTGTTGCCATGGGATTGACTAAAAGAGAAGGGAGTTCTCAGCATGGCCATGCTGGCCGCGGCCAGAGGTTTGGTATAGAAGTGCCTCCACAAGCTTCTTTGCGATTACCATCGTCAGTCTCGCGAGCGAGCCTGTCAGGGGCATATTTCAACAACATAAATCCCCAATACCGGTTCCTACATGAGCCTACGTTCCGTACGTGGAAGGAGAATTGTCTCAAGACTAGCCTCGAAAG
Source organism: Colletotrichum navitas (assembly GCF_030913465.1). NCBI lineage: Eukaryota > Fungi > Ascomycota > Sordariomycetes > Glomerellales > Glomerellaceae > Colletotrichum > Colletotrichum navitas. The sequence goes on from NW_026850732.1 coordinate 3,009, forward strand.
ACATGTAAGCAGTGACAATTGAGTATCCTGGCTTTTCTTTCTTTCACTCATGGTCGGTCTATGTGGTCTGTTCCTTGTACGCTTTGTGTTTCAGGTTGCTGATGTTAAATAGGTTTACGCGATAAGGTCTTTAGTACTTAGTCAGAGCCATTACAACGCTGCTGAGATATATTACTCCATAGCCTCAGATCAAATATTAGCGGTACTAAACCTTGACAACCTCGTATCAATACAAGCTATCTTGCCCTGCGCCGTGTGCTCGACCAGGTCGCCTGTAGGTGTGAGTCTCCGGTAAGCCTTGCATGAGATACGCTTTCTGTACCCAATTTTTCAGCTGCCCTCTTTTCAAGGAAAGTCTCAGGGATGGCCATCCGCCATTGTTTGGAGCTTGAATACCACCGAAGTGCAGAGAGGTATCATAAGAACACAGATGCTCTGACAAAAGAAATGTCGAAGAGGTGTTTCTGGGTGGCGTAGGACATTGGCAGAGTGGTAGCCTTCATACTTGGACTCTCACTTGGGATATCTGGTGACTTGATCGACATTGAGGTTAGATTCTGGTTTGGCTAGATTTCTACATAATGCTCATATGTCTTACAGATGCCCCTTGATATTGATGAAGAAAACTAACATCGAGCGGTATAATATCTCCTCCACGTGCATCTCTTGCTGACCCACCGACCCTGATGGCAGGGTTCATCCACGCGACTTAATTGCGTTGTTTGTGGTTAAGTATGAGTGATAACCTGTACCCTCCTATAGCTCGGCAACGTAATTGCGGTCACAGGGCCACGGTTGAAGCCATCCATCAGGAGTTGGAAGAATGGCGCACGAACACGCCGGATCAGTTGGACCACTCACGATCACACCCACTTCCGGTTTGCACCTCTCGTGCCTGGTTTCAGCTTGCCTATGATCATTCGGTTCTGTTGCTATATCGTCACTTCATGGTGGGGTCCCCTAAGACCCATACAACACCAGATGGTACTGCAAATACGATGACAGCTGATGCTCAATTTACGGAGCGAGCGCTTGAAGAGTGCGCCATTCGAGCACAAGACATGTGTGTTCTCTATCGTCGAGTATGCCAAAGCTCTTCAGTCTAGTTCACTTGAGGTAGCCTACACACACTGTTTCTTAACGGTCCAACGTACCTTTACTGCTTGAAATCTAAGTGTTGTACGAGAAACTACCAGACGAACCGATGTAGTTACCACATGTATGGTATGCTTAACCGTTCTTATCATCATCGCTGAGCGATGGAAGTCGGCAACATCATATCGAGACATATTCGAAACATTGTCTCAGCGAACCATTGGCATGGTCTGCAATGAAGTGTACAAATCTGACTCAACCGCAGAATAAGCTGTAGAGACATGTCCTAACGTGAATACACAACCTCCGATGGGCGAAAATATCCCCGCATCAATGCAGGACTGGATCATGCAATTGGACGACTTGACGATCCCTCAAGAGTCTGAGTGGCTTGTGCAGAAGTTATTGCAAGGAGTGAGAGAAAGTTGAAGACTATATAGTGATTCAGTATGAAACCCGGGACGCAAAATTTGCCGTAAAACTCAGGTCAATGTGCCAAAATATTTCACTCCAGGATGGCAACACCCCTAGAACTGGCAATGAAATCAACTGTAACTTCATCCTCAAAACTGATTAGTCGCTGTAGCTACTTGTAGCAGTCGGAAGACTCGCGGGGTATGCCATCACGCAGCATGGGTGAAACTCTATACATAATACAATTCCATATGGCTTTCGGAAGTTAGACTCAATATGAAACGAAAGCAGCTATATAATCAGTAGTACTATAAAGGATGAGGGTTGAGAAGTCTAAGAAGGAAAGGGCGAAATACTATTTAAATGTTACAGAGTTAAGTTGTGATGAAAGTTATTGTTCTAGTTCTAAACTTCTATCAGAGTCCATGTAGCAACACCGACACAGCTTGATGAGCCAGCTTTGTACCAAGATTCACAAAAAGTATTATCACATGTCCAAGCCCAGACCCAATTCCTTAGCACACCGGTTCAGACTCTTTCTCTGAATTTGTTCATAAAGCTCATTTGAATCAAGTATCTCCGTCTGAAGAGCATTCTCGTGGGCTTTCATGTCTGACTTTACCGACATCTTAGTGGTGACAGTTGGCTCCCCTGCGCTGTTCTTCTGCAAGTTAGACTGGAATATGCCTGCCGCCGAGAACGGCAGAAAGTCCTCGTATGTGATGGGTGAGGCCTTCAAAATGCCTTCAGAGACCAGCCGGTCCAGGAAGGCAGACGATTCCATACTGGTCAGACCTGACAGATTCTTCATCTTGTCCATGGTGTCATGGGTACACTTGTACTCAGAGTATACAAGGCCCCCACGTCGTAGCTCCTCCCAGTCATCGGGATATTTCTGGAAGGCTTGCTCCACAAGCTGGTCCACAGCGACAGGATCGTTACTTTTCCCGGTTTTCTGTGCTGTCTCCATTGCCTCGTTCAACAATTCATTATAAAGTTGCCGACCAGCGGGGGTTACTGCGGCACCCCTTTCCTCAATCTCGCCGAATCTAGCCTTGTGGAAGCTGTCCACAAAGTCTTGCTCTTGAGTTCCAGCGAACCGGATCCTTTCTTCAAGAGCAAGAAAGCTTGTTTGTCGAAGGAGGATGGGACATCTCCTTACTGGCGGACCCTCGATACGGCTTTTGACTGCCATACCAGCGGCAGCCATGGCTTGTTGGGCAGCGTTGATGTCTAAGGCCCGCGGTGTCAGATGGTTGATATGAGAAGAGCTGAAGCAAGCAATATCAGCAAGAATGGGGTGCTCGCTGCATAGCAAGTTATACTGCTCATAGGTTGCTGCAGCCATAGACCTCCAGCTGAACGTCTTGAGAGCTTCAGAAACAAATTGCTCTCCTTGCTCGGAGGTCAGATAACCGTCCGGGGAGTTTTCAGCCGCTACAAGAAGTTCGATGAGAGCATCACTAAAAATATTGCGTTTATCGAGGAGTTCCAGAGAGACGTCGTGAGCCGTCCCCGATGTAAGTAGGTCTGGGCGAAGAAGAGTGGTGAAAACTCGAAAGGGATTACGTTGAAGGGACTCGGTCGATATCGGTCGGAAGCAGGTTGCATGCATAGGTAATCCGGCAACCGAAAGGTCATAATATCCAACAGGATGCATCCCGAGGACGGCGAATATTCGCCTGACTGTGTGAAGCTCTTTGGGGGTGCCGAGGCGAATTGCGCCGTGCCGTTCAAGAGTAAGACGCTCGGTACTTGCTTCCATAAAAACCGAACCATCGAGGCCGTTCAGTCTCTTGGCTTGCGCTTCGCGATTGACTCGCTGAACGATCTGAATCAAATCACCATACAACGGCACCTCCTATTTGTACATTGCAGACATGGCGAGGGCGAAGGCGGTTCTGAGTGTGTCTGCATCAACATATGTGCTACCTGGCCCTGGCTGCCCTAGGGGGGGTGGTTGAGAGGCGGAGACAACACCGCTCGACGTGACTGCGGAGATTTAGCTTTGTGAGCTTTCAAAGATACGTGTGAGATTGCGCTTAAGGGAAGTTGATGTCAAGGAGACCGTGTTGTTGGCTTGTAATATTTGCTGTTGTGATCCACTGTATCAAGGATAAAGTGTGCCTGTCGCTAAGTCCTTAGACTTACAGACACTGCATGCAAGCAAAGAAATGCAGGAGAACATAGCTGTTATATATAGAGTAGTCTCCTCGCCTTTGGCGAGTAATTTGAGCTGTTACTTCATAGGTAGTATTAGTCGACGCTGGCTAGCGTACAGTCTGTTGCATTAGCAGCGTCCAAAACCTACTTTTTAGTCTATGCGTTAGTAACACTATCACAATAACCACCCTAGTTAGGGTTACGCAAAGGGGTTACTTTACTAAGTAGCTATATACTTTTAAATTATTTTATATTATATAAATACTATAGTATAAATAGCTTTAATTAATAAGCTTATTACTATTACTATTTAATAATAGTACTAAAAAAAAAAGAATATTACCTTTAGTAGTATAAAGGTATTACTAGTACTACTAGCTAATAGTACTTAAGCCTATAAAGCTACTTATAAAAAATTATTATTATATATAGTTATTAAGTACCTTATAGTAGTAGTAATAAGGTTAATAATAGTTATTAAGACACTATAAAAGCTAATAGTTATTATAGTAGTAGTAAAAAAATTAATAATAACCTTTAAGATACTAAAGAAGTTAATAAAAGTAATTATTAATAAAAAAAAGGTTAATAATAATAATAATAATAATAATAATAATAATAATAATAAGCTTATTAATAATAATAAAGAGCTTATATAATAAGTACTTTTTATTTTTAATTTCTTTAAAATATTATTATAAACTTTATTACTATTATAGTAGTAATAAAAAGTAACTACTATTATAGTTAACTTTTTACTATTACTACTACTAACTAAGGTAATAATCTATTTTACTTTTAGCCTTTAGTTTAATAGTATTATAGTACTATAAGTCTAGCCTTTTTAAATAGTATAGTAGTTAATAAGTTAAGTATTAGTAAATATAATAATTAAGTTAAAGTAAAAGAAGTAAATCTTAAAAAAAATAAAAAAGTACTTTTAAAAATAACTTAGTAAGTAATACTTATTATTAAAGTTATAAATAACTATAAAGTTTAATAAAAAAAAGAAAACTATAAAGATAAAAAATAATACTTACTATAGTAATAACTTTAGTAAAATAAGTAGTAAGTAGCTAGTCTTACTATAAACTAAACTTAGCTTTTAACTAAGTAACCTAGGCTACTAGACTTAAGATATTTTCTTTAGTATAAAGCTTATATACTTTACTAGTTTATTTATATTAATATTTAGTATACTATAATTAGTTATAAAGTTAATAAATAAGTAACTTAACTATAGTAAGTACTTTAACTATAGTAAGTACTTTAACTATAGTAAGTATTTTAACTATAGTAAATAACCTAACTATAGTAAGTAACCTAACTATAGTAGCTAGTTATAATATATAAAATTAATAGAAAAAACAGTAATAAGTTTAATAAGAAATAAAATTAACTAAGAGAAAAATATAAAAAAGAACTTATAATAAAATCTAATAAAATATTATTAGTATATAAATTAAGTAAGTTACTATAATAGTAATAAAGTAAATAATAATACTAACTAGTATTTAGTTATTAATAAAGTCTACTATAAGTTATTTACTAGTAACCTTAAAGGTTAATAAGATATAATACTTTATTATAAAGTAACTTTAAAAACCTTACTACTAGGCCTAGTAGTTATAGTTACTTAGTAGTAAGTAAAAAACAAGATACCTATATAAAGTAAAATTATAAGTAATTTACCTTTTATAGTAGTAATTAAAGAAAATAAAAATCTTATTAGTAGACCTTTACTACTTACTATAAATAACTTTACTAGTAATATAATAGTTAATTTATTCTTTAGTAGTAAAAAAGTTAACCTATATACCTAGTAGTAGTATTAACTACTTTTTTACTAGTAGTTATTTTTAATTTAACCTTATTATTATTTACTTATTACTTTATTAGCTACTTTATTACTAGTACTATAAACTCTTTATATAGTAAAAAAAGTTAAAGTACTATTATTATTACCTCTATAACCTAGAGAGTAGTTACCTATAGTATAGTTACTAAAGTTAAAAGATTTTACTAGCTAGTTTCTTAAAGTTAAAGAGTAATAATAAGGCTATAAAGGTAATACTAATATAGCCTTTTAGTAATTATAAAGCTTATTATTAAGTCTAGTAGTTATTTAGTGTATACTAAAAAAGTAGTATAAAGAAAAAAGTATACTTATATCTCTTATTAATACTATATAGAGGTTAATTAAGACTTTTTTATTTACCTAATAGTATTATAAGTATAATAAATATAACTTTACTAGCTTTAACTAAAGGTATAAATTACTATATATTACTAATAAAGTTAATAAAGTTAATAATATTAATAAGCTTTTTTTATAAATACTATAACTAATAAGGTAATAGGTAACCTTAAGAGAAAAAGATTTAGTTAATTAAATTAAATCTAGTAGTTATAACTATATTAACCTCTATATAGTAAATACTTTCTTTATATTTTTACCTTTATAATTAGACTATTTATTATTACCTATTATCTATATAAGTTAATGCCTTTTTAACTTTATAATATATAATAAGCTTAATAATAATAACTTTAGTCTTAATAAGTTATATAGTAATAAAGCTAGTAACCTAATATAAGTAGTTAATAATAAGTTATTAATAGATTTATATAAAAATAGTAAAAAGTAATATAATAAGACTAATAGTAAAAGTAAATAAGTAGTTACTATAGTTAGATTTCTTTACTATTTATTAATAGTTATTTTTTTTCTTTATTACTACTTTAATAATAGTACTTTTTTTACTAGTTATAGTAGTAACTTTAACTTTACTATTATTATTAAATTCTTTTTTATTAATTAATATACTATTAAATAACCCTTATATATTATTAAAGTTAATAAATAAGTAATAAAAATACTTTTTTATCTACTTTATCTCTTAACTAACCTCTACTATATAGTTATAAAGTAGCTTTTTAAATTCTTATAAATTCCTTTTATCTTTATTTTATACTAGGTACTACTTATAAAGAAGCTTTTTAAAGTTACTAAATACCTTCTTAATAAGGTTAAAGTTAAGTAAGTATAATAGTAAATATAATAGTTATACACTAGCTAAATTATATACCTCTTAAATATTTTATTAGTAGTAAAAGCTAATATTATTTATAATAATAACTAACTTTACTATAAAAAAAGTACTATACTTAAGTAAAACCTTTTTTTTATTTATACTATAAACCTATTATTATTTATTAAGCCTAGGTATATTAATATATTAAATATACTATCTATAGTAAAGGTAAAAAGTATTTAGTATTACTGCCTATATTTAAGCTTATTTTTTTAATAAGGTACTAGACCTTTTAGTACTTAGCCTATTCTCTATATACCTATATATTTATTAATACTTAACTTATTAATAAATACTAATTACTTTAGGTAATACTTATAAATAGTATATATTTAGCTATACTATAATATCTTATCTCTTTAAGTAATAATAATATAAATTAACTTTAAAGTCTAATTAGCCTTATAAAGTTACTAACTAATCCTTAACTTATATACCTTTATATTAAATTACTTATAAAAAAAATCCTATATTTTTTTAAGAGTAAGGTTATTATAGTAAATAAAGAGCTTTAATAACTTATATAGTTATTATACTTCTAACTTTATATAGCTTTACTAACTAAAAAAATAAACTACTATATAGCTAGTTACTTTATAATAATAATATTATTACTAGACTATATAAGTACTATAACTTATTTATATAGTAATTTTTTTATTAGTTTTCTTAAATAACTTTAGTATTTATATTATCTTTTTTTACTTATTCTTATTTAACTTTAGTACTATTATATTTATTTAAAAGTATATTTATTTAATAATAATAATAAAAGATAATAAAGAAAAAGTTATTATAGACTTTATAGACTTTACTTCTTTATATAAATATATAGTTAGTATCTAAGACTACTTTTATAGCTTTAGTAACTTAGTTACTGACACGGTTAAATAGGTGATGGATTCGATGACTAACTAAGCTAGAGCTACGGCTGGCAACGGCCGGTCTTATAGACTGGCGACAGGTGGGGCCCAGTGGGGCACCAGCTGTCGGCAGGATATCGGCCCGACCGATGGATCCATCGGCAAGGCCGAGAAAGTGGATCCGAAGGTCGGCCGCATATTGTCCTGTGACAGTTACTTAGTAAGCTAGCTATTATATATATAAAAAAGGTTATTATTAATAAGTAGCTTTTATATAGGTCTAAATACCCTTATTATTATTATTATTATTATATATCTTTAAATTATAACTATTAAATATTACTAAAATATAGATTTTATATTTTACTGCCTAAAAAACCTAAATTTACATAGGTGCTGTATTTATATAGCGTAAGCGCATGGACTAAAAAATAGGTTTTAGACACTGCTAATGCAATGGACTGTAACTCCACCTACCGGAACAATCTTGATGCGCCTGCGGGGTTTTGGCATTACCGCGAAGGGGCTATTTACCCCGTATTTGACCTCCGGATTCAGGGGTTTCCGGGTAGCGTGGATGCGTTTATCCGGATCCTAAGGACGCAGGCTTGATTACTCTCGAAATTAAGCAATTGCTGTGAACATTGGGAATGGTTCCACGTTACATGACGTATGTTTATTGCATTTCAAAGCAACGAATCAATTTACCATTGCCTAAGGTCTTAGCTTGCGTGCCCTTGCTAGCTCGATCAATTCAACTGTCCTTACCAGCTGTGACTCTTTGGCATCCTTACCGAGTACTCTTTGCCAACATTTCCGTATGCTGGACCTAGTGTTTTGCCTTGCAGTGAAACATGGGTAAATCGGCCGGCCGACTCGCTGTAGGGCTCATTCATTCATTCCTTCACATCTTCTAAAGTGGCCCTTTCTCCCCCGTATTGCGGTTCCCTCCACCAAATTCGCTGAAGAGACTACTGCATCGCGACTCAGAGGCTTGCACTGTCTTAGTTAACCAATAGTGGCCAGCCTATAGGATTGATTAGACTCCTGGCGATGCTGTTTCCACGGAGTATAAATTCTTCTATCCCCCTCTCACAGGCAGAAAACCTTAAGCCTAAGACCATTCATACGCAGCAATCATCATGAAGGCGTAGTGGATCCCCCGCCTCGCAATCTGTTTCACCCCGTTGTTACACCACGGGGTTCAAATGCTTTGAAGGCGAAATAACAAGGATCAGATAAATAGATGATTGTTTCTATTGTTTGACCCAGTAGTAGACCAAACTAATACCCTGGAACTAAACATCTCAGCCTATCAACAAACTTTGCGCTATGCCATCTATATCAAGCAAAGGGGATGATGTAATCATTATTAGGGCCAGTGTTTTCGGCCTGAGCACAGCGGTACACTTATCGTGTCGAGACTACAAGAACGTCGCAGTATTCGACAAGCAACCATACCACAGGAGTATGTACTTGTACTTAAGGGTGCCGACGGAGCCTCTGCAGGTAAGTGTCCTGGAAATGCAACCGCATCCCAGATGTAGTCTAACCGTAGCTCAGATATGAACAAGATTATTAGGGCGGCGTATGGCTCTCAGATAGAGTACCAGGGTCTGACGATTGACGCTCTGAACGGGTGGAATGTATGGAATGAGGGGTTGGCCTCTGACAAGGCTGTCCCGCCCGGACCGACCACCAAAGACCGTGTTTTTGTGGACAACGCTAATCTTTTATAGTCAGATTTGGTAGTTTTGCCACAGTTCGAACAGGATATGGTCGAACATATGGAAGCAGAAGGATACAAAAATACCCAGCTGATCACGATTGATGGAGGGCACTGAAAGCTGGCGGCGGAGCAAGGATGGGCATTCGGCATCGACACCTTCCACCGCCAGAAAAGAGGTCTCAACACAGCTGGTGTTCTGGAAACACCAGGAGGCATGGCTGTGGCCGACAAAGCTTGCCGGTTTGCTCTATATAAGGCTGCAAGCCAAGGGGTCAATTTCGTTCTAGGTGAGAACGCCGATGCTTTTGAGTCTTTCATCTTTAACGACAATAAGATCACTGGCATCAAGACCTGAGATGATAAGATGCACTCTGCGAAGCTCACTATCCTAGCTAGCGGTGGGTGGACCCCTTCCCTACTTTCCGCAATGGATGGGCTCTGTGAGGCAACGGCAGGGTCAGTTTTTTGCTGAGGATCCCACGCGAATCCTAGCTCTTTGACCGTTTCGCCCCAGAAAACTTCCCCACATGGACGTACAAGATGTGAGAAGGCGCCGAGGGTGGTGTGTATGGCCCCTCACGGGACGAAGATGGTTGGCTGAAAGTCGGCTACCCCGGAACGAAATACACCAAATTCATCGTACAGGCTGATGGCAAGGAGGGTAGTGTTCCATTTACTTGGTGGTCTGCTGCGTCCTCGCCTGGCAAGCCCCAAGAGAGCGGCGAGCGTCTGGCGACAGTATCCCAGAACGCTCTGGAAGTTGTCCGCGCTTTTCTAGCTGAAAATCTTCATGAAAATCTTCCCGAGCTAGGCGCCGAAGGAATTGACATATCTTTTACAAGACTTTGCTGGTACGCGGACAACTATGACAACCATTTTATTATAGACCATGTCTCTGGGACAGAGGAGTCGCTTATGGTGACGACAGGCGGTAGCGACCATGCGTTAAAGTACCTTCCTAACATTGGGAACTGGGTTGTCAATGTTGTAGAAAAGGAGGACTACGACCGGACCCCGCCGGGACTGTGGAAATGGGGGCAAATATGAAAAGAAGAAAAGCCTTACGATGTACCCATGGAATGCATTAGAGGCCCGAGAGCTTTGCAAAACATTACTATGGCATCTGACGTCGATATTAGTGATACAAGTAGTTAGAAGGAGGTCATCTCTTAGCTTAGTGTAATAACATATTCTTATAGCCCACAGATTAGGTACTAAGTAGTGCAGTATTGAAGTTTGTCGTACAGTCAGCATGGTCGTAAGAGACTTGAGTATATAGATCTATAGTATTGCCTGAACAGGGTATAACATATTAAGGCCGTCTCTAAGCTGTATAAACATATTAATTAGTCCTAATGCTACTCTGACTTGAACAAATGTCTCTATCTTTACAGGATCCTGCCCTAGAGTCTCCTTCTCTTATGATTCACAACAAGATCCCTTTTGCTGTATCACAGATGAGACAAATTCGAAGACTTCTGGTATTTCTATTAATTTATTTCAGTCGGTACGGCAAATATGTCTTTTGGGCTTGGCCGACACGCCTGCTCTGGTAGGTTATCTGCTGCAAACAAGATCAAACACATTATGGCTAAGATGTTGACAACCTATGATATCCGCCACCCCAACCGAGTGAAAGAACAGTCTCAAAATATCCATACAGGGATATAAGCCCAAATGCCAATAAAGGAATTTCACTCGGAAGGATGCAAAAATGGGTGCGGTGTTAGAACATCAACATCAGATCACTCAACACAAAATCGTTCAGGACATGTAGAATAAAGGGCATAGACTGGATAATTAGCTCTTAGGTACTAGAAGGGAAATGCTAATGTACAGATAAGCCGAAGCAACCCAAGAGTGTATAGGACATAGTATATGTGTTTAACAACTAAATCCTGTGATTGGAAGGTCAATTCTAGAAAATTTATTTTTGCTTTACCCTATCTTTGTAGTACAATGATACTAGAGCTTATTTAATATGCATATAACCATTGAAACGAAGCAGTAGGTTAATCTCTAGATATTATTTCCTTTCTATTTACTGGTAACTTTTGAGTTATTTGTAAAAAGAAATGCGTTTAATATCTTACTTCCTATTTAGGATGCCATGGGAACCCTAAATGTCTGCTGTCGTGTGCTAGGTAGAAAATGACTGCTTGGCCTAAAATAAGTCTTCTAGAGCCTTGTCAGCCCCTAGATCTTCCTTTCCGACGCCTTTTTCTATTTACCCTTAACCATACTCTGCCTCCTGCCCACAGGCGACATTACAATAAGTCAAAGCACCCACTTTCCAATCACCCCCACATTAGGATCACCCAAAAACATCGCCATTATAATAACTACTAGTTACCTTATTTGATTAACTACTAACACTATCTAGATACTACAATAATGTAACTTTCAGCCCGACTAGGTAATTCAGATGCACTGTATTTATCTATACTACTTTTATTCCACTAGCCTCCTGCTACGCTTGCTACACCTCTTTAGTTATTACAAACTTTATGTTGGCATCTATATAAACAGCCTCCCGTTTCCTAGGTATACTGTTAGTAACTTAAGTTTCTAGAGGGCTAATTATTTACTAGGCAAGAGCTGGTATATATTTTCCCAAGAAGAAGGCGCATCGGACATTAGTTGCCATTCGTATTGTCTAAGACGCAACGGCTCGATCAAATTCATACCGAAGAGAGGTACCTTCGTATCTCAAGAATCGCCCATTAGTCCTAGAGGTTGTAATAAAATTATCAGTTCACAGAGCACAGGCTCTGGCGCACTATACAAGCCCGATAATTCTGATATCAATTACACAGACGACGTGATACTAGACTCAATGGATATAGATAATACTTGAAGAAGTTCATCAGTATACTTTAGCAAACCTTTAAAAATTGCTTTGAAGATCCCTTAAGTTGTAACAGACACTCGTTTGGCTAGCACATTGTATTGTGCGTTGCTGCTAATCATAAGGGCGCTTCTGAACCACTTTTTTCTTAGATATTGCAAGATGCTGATGTTGGTCGACAGGTTGAAAATGAGAAGCTGGGTAAAATGTGTATAAACATTTTGTCCATCCATGCTCCGAAATCCTGCTTAACAAGGAGGCTCTAGATTATTATTTAACAGACTCGCGTCGCATTGCAGTCTGTTTGCAGTGCGGCAAGAAAAGAAAAAGAAGAGCCCATGAGAGAAATCCTACCCTTGAAGTCTCTTCATCTAAGGGGACGTAACTAAACTCCAAACCTAAGCACACGTGAACTATTGAAAGCTGTCAAGCGAAGCATTTGGAATTGCTTTCAAATTGCCTGCTTCGTTCGAGACACAAGATCACATGTTGCTCTGGGTATAACGAAGGTGAATTTTCGTCGACTTCGGTTGAGGGGTACCTGGACGTGTTTAGGGGTGCTTACCTCGAGTCCCCGCCTTTACCCCAGGCGGAGTCAAATTGGACGTTATAAGACTCTTTGGTTTGTACAAACACCCTCCAATTCTACTGTACGCTAAGCCCCTCAAAAAGTTACACTAGGGTCTGCAAAGGTATTACCGTAGACACTGGGATAATTCGTCTTTGGCTAATGTATCCGTATGGGCTAACGAGAAGAGGTATGGCGGCCGCTGAATAAGGGCTGGCGTACTGGCAGAAACAGGGATCTGGAGGTGGCGAAAGCAGGGGTTAGTCATGTACGTCAGCATGAAGTTAAGGCGGAAGAACAGTGAAAAAAGGGCAAGTGGGCAAGTGGGTGGGTTGACCGCCTTCTATGATAGGCTTAGTCAGTTGACGGCCGTCATACCTCTTCTCGTTAGCCCATACATTAGCCAAAGACGAATTATCCTAGTGTCTACACTACGGTAGTAATATTCTATCAAACAGCATGGACTAACGATTGAGGTAACTTGAAATGGATAGCGGCACCCTGCTTGGTAAATGTTCTTCCTTCTCCTCTCCATACTTCTCCGCATTACCCCAGGTTCTCCCCATCTTTTCCGGGTGTAATTTTATCAGGTAAACAATGCCGTTGTATGCGTGGTTTCATTATATAAAGACTTGATGAAAGAAAGGAAGAAAGAGCCTATAGTTCTATCAATCTATATTCGAATCGTCGCCATGTTCAGGTTTTGCCTGATCAATTGTGCTGCTGTTCTCGGCGCCGCTGCCGCGGCCACTTTAGCCCCAAATGGCAACGCAACAAACCCGATTGTTAATCTGGGTTCTGCCGGTTCCTATCTAGGTGTCTTGCAGAACAATGGGACGTACGCAGAACTGAGTACTTGCGCAATCTTGCAGACACGACGCTGACACATCGTCTAACCACAGCGTGGTATCTTGGAAGGGTATTCCATATGCACAGCCACCCGTGGGAAATCTGCGCTTCATGCCACCACAAGCATTGCCGAGCCTAGGCCCGACACTTGTCGACACAACAACAGATGCGCTGCGCTGTGTACAATTCGCCGGTGCTCCATACGGCGTCATCAACAGTAACATTGTAGGTTCACGAGCGGGTCCCGGACAGGAAGACTGTCTCAAATTGTGGATTTGGAAACCAGCCAGTATCCCGGCTGGCGCCAAGCTGCCAGTAATGTTATATATTCATGTAGGCTAACACAAGGTACTCCCCTCCCCAACATAATGCTGATACTAGTTACTAGGGCGGCGGGTTACAATATAGCGCTGCACCCAACAATGACTTTAGCGATTGGGTTGGCCAGAGTCAGAACTTCATTGCCGTCAACGTCGGGTACCGCCTGGGCGCATTGGGTTTCATGGCACATCCCTCTCTACCTTCTGCCAACGCAGGCTTACTTGACCAGCGCTTTGCTATCCAGTGGATCAAGAAAAATATTGAAACGTTTGGTGGCAACCCCAACAATATCACTATCATGGGCCAGTCGGGAGGTGGATATGCTGTCGCTGCCCAGATTGTCCTCTATGATGGAGATAACCAGGGTTTATTCCAGAAGGCTATCCCACGCTCCATTCAGCGATCGCCCATGTTCCACGTCGGAGACCTCACAGATCGCAATGCACAATACTTTAGGCTACTCAACTGTACCACGGGTCAAGCTGAGCTGGACTGCTTCCGTCAAGCATCAGTGCCCGCGTTGGTGAATGCATATAATTCCTTGACAAGCTACAAGGCATCAAGCGGGTAAGAATGTCTTGACTGTCTTATTGGGCATGACAATACTGGTACTGATAAACTCAAAACTTCTAGACCGTTTCAGAACCTGACTTTCGGACAATCTGGTGCATTTCTACCGATGATTGACGGAGTAACGTTGACGGATTCCGTTACACGACTCTTTCAGCAAGGCAAAGTGGCGCGTGTCAGCGTGATCGCAGGCTTTGTCAATGATGAGGGAGCTAACACAGCTCCTCGCAATTCGACGACTCTGAGTCCCGCGACAAATTCAATTTGGAACTTGACAGACAGCCAACTAAATCAAGTCGTCAGTTACTACCCAAACAACGCCACTTTCGGTTACACTAGTCCAGACAATTTCTTCCTCACCCCCTTCAAGGCCTACATAATGTCTTTAAGCCCGTTTGGCGAGGCTGGAATCACTGGCTCAGAACGAGTCGTCAGCAAGGGTATGAGCAGTGCTATGGGGTCGAGCCGCGTATGGTCGTTTCGCTTCAATGCGCCAGGTATTTGGGTCTTCCTGCTGCTCTTGTTACATTTGCCTCGAAACTAATCGTGTGATACAAAATGCAGGCGTTGCAACCTCCGGTAACCTGACGTATCCTCTCAACTATGTTGCTCATTCAGCAGACAATTCCTACCTCCAGAACGCCACTGCTGTTATGACACCTCCCGAAAAAGCTATTGCACTCGAGTGGCGTGCTTACATTGGGTCCTTCATCCGGACTGGTGACCCTAATGCGGAGAAATTGCCCTTGTCGCCTACATGGCCAAGTTATGGAGCTCTCGGTGATTATATAAACTCTCCTGTCCGCCTCGTGCCTCAGTTTGCGTACTCTAGCAATGCCAACTCGAGCTTCCCTACCAGTACACAGCTCGAGGTTGCACAGAAAGCGCAACTTGAACGGGAGGATTGGTGGACATCAAATGCTTTGCTGGAAGCCACCAAACTGTAGCTAGTCAGTTAAGTGCAATGTCTCTTCCTGGGACGAATCTTACTCAGTACCACAAGAAGTTAGTACAAGCCGGTAGACTTTTTGAATAATCAAGAAGCAGTAGGTAATGGTATATATAATCTACAGACGCTAACCCACACAATGTATTCACTCCCTAAGCGCCGCAACAAATTACAATAACTAGTTACAATTTAGCATGAGTGACAAAACTATCAAGTCACTACAAAAGTTTCCAGTATCAAAGGTAATGTTTTCATTGTTCACCCTTAGACAGCGGTAGCCACTGAAACGTCTGCTTGCCACAATTGACGGAGTGAGCGTTTAATATGTAAAAGTTTCCTATAGCCTTCAATTTTAAGACAAGTCATGCCCGTTGCAGCTTTCTGGAATTCGGTTTCTGTCACATTTCATGCAAAGGTATAAGCCCAACATACAAGGTCTAAATTCGCACACCTGCTAGTTATAATGGCCAGATCTCGCATGTGGTCATTTACAGTCTTTGTATCTTCATAAGAGCTAGCCCATTTTTTCACGTTTCTTTTCTGTATTTGCAACTGCCATTTATGGGGAAAAGGTCCCTATCTGAAGTCCGGCACCGCTATATAATTGCATATTAAGTGAAATATGATCTATGATCAATGGTTGCTTGATATGGTAAATGCACTACAATGATGCCCGATGTGATCTTCAACGCTATATGTTGAGAAAGGGGTATCCGGCTTCCTATGCTGAGTCTTTTGATGTAAGAAAATACTTAAAAATTTTGATATAAGATACTGGCTTGAGACTGGTTTACTCCTCTATTTACTAGCTTACGACAGAACATCAGTTTGACCGGCCTTAGCGTAACATCAGCATCCATCTTACTGTGGGATGGGAAACAACACCGCGGACAGACATATGATGCCCATAATTCCATCTTGCCTTTTAGCCACGATCCAGATTTCTGGGCCGAAAAACAAGTCCATATCCACTCGCTGCACGCCCTTGATTTCAGTTAAGAAGAACCAAGTGAACATGATTTCCAGCACCTTAAGACATCCATAAATCGAAAAGGTTGCATACTTGATCACCACCAAGACCTTGAATACGTAAATATACACTACTGCTACCGCGGAGTAGGCAACGTTGAGTAAGTGTTTAGTCGAGGAATTCAGGCCAAGACCCTCAGTATTCGACATATTTTGAGCGATCCCTCATCGGCGTTTGAAAAATGAGCATATGTAACGGACAGAGGAGGGGAAAGGAGTGGTAGGATAAGCATGTATATTCATTGTTCGAACCATCGATAAGTGCTATGATGTTGCGACGTTGCCGTCATCATCAACAGTTCCATGTCATCAAACCAGCTTTTGTTAGACATGCCAAATTGGACATTGAAAGGTATAGCCAGGAAATTTAACCTTTGTTCCTCCCGATTTCTCAGCAATTTGATCAGATATGTTCCCTGGACAGACTAATTGATTCCTCAATAAGGTCACCGTCGAGAAGTTTAGAATCACTTGCAGCCCATGGGTGTTCCGTTTCAACAGCCCAAATGAGCCTTGCATACTTTTCGCTCCTCAGGCTGACGGTGAAGGAGAAGTTTCCAAGATGGGATACGAGACCAGGCGTCGCGTGGAACTGGGGCTCAATATCTCTGCCCTGGTCGTCGACTGCTTTTTGGACATTGAAAAAAGCCAACATCCGCGAAAGAGTAATATAAAGGCTCTCAATAGCGAGGTATCGGCCTGGGCATATTCTTCGACCGTAGCCAAAAGCATGAGCTCCAGGGTCCGGTTCATTTCGAGGCTCAAGAAAACGATCCGGATCAAACGATGACGGGTCCTTGTAGACACAAGGATCGTGCAAGAACCACCAGATTGAAGGAAGCAGATAGGAATTCTTTGGAATCCGATATCTGTCATAGAAGATCTCTGTATCCGTGACATGCGGTGTGCCGATGGGTACCACGGGAAACCAACGAAGTGACTCCTTTACCAATGCGTTGATGTAAGGAAGACGTGGCTGATCATCGAAGCTGGGCAACCTGTCTGGTCCAAAGACACTGTCAATCTCCATCTGTGCTTTCTTTTGCACGTCTGGAAACATCAGCATAGCTAGAACAAAGCTGCTGATGGTTGAGACGGTTGTGTCGGCCCCGCCACCGTACAGTGCCGCAGCAGAGACTTTAATGGCGTCCTCATCCTCCTTGCTCAAGTTGATTTCGTTCTCACTAGAGTTACCAAGGTCATCCACAAGGGAGGATACAAATGACTGACGGTTCGTGCCGTGTGCCATTTGCTTCCGGACAAATAGGTATGGAGCGTCTACTGCAATCGTGGTGATTCTCTTCCACTGGCGCCCCACATGCTTGAAAGAGGTGAAGGGAAATCCTTCAGGAAGGTAGTTGAGTGCTGGTAGTACGTCAACGGGCCAGGCCATTGGAACAAATGCACGGGAGAATTTGTCCATCATGAGCTGGACCAGATTCGTCAACGGATCGACGGTGTCCACCTCGATAGAATAGCCGTAGACAATGTTGAGAATAATCGCAGCTGCCTCCCTGCGTATTGTGAATAAAGATTACTTCAAATCAATCTTGCTATATCAAAAACCATAATCAACTTCTAGGTATTTGTAGGTGAACGTATGTCTTTGCACGTGTCATTAAGTCATTGGGTGTGTTTAAAATTCGGAAAAGAAAGCGTCTCGACTCTACGTATTGTACGTTTCGAAACTCAGAGACGCTTTTTGTTGTACCGAGGACTTGGTGGACCAGCTTCCGGTGCTGACGAAAGCGAGGGCCATACTGCAGGGCTGGTAGAAAAACACCAAAGCCACAGTGGTCATTAGCAAAAGGCTGGGTAGGCCTGTTTGACGTTTTTATAGAATTCCTCTCCAGAAGGTGCAAAGCTGCTTCTTCGTCATGGATCAGGACAATTGTTTGACCTGCGACTGTGACCGAGCTGACTGGGCCGTAGGTATCCTTGAACTTGACCCAATATTGATATTCTGCTTTCCCGGATGGGGGAAGATCTCTGACGTTTCCGAAAATGGGTAGACCGCGTGGTCCAGGTGGCAAAGGAGAACCGGTCGGCCTCCTGAAGAACATATAATAAAGGCCAAGCCCAATGAGGGTAATGATGGTCTGAGTGACGATGATGTCGGCCATCGTTATTGCAAACAAGTTTAGGTGATAGTGCAAAGGATATTAAATAGATCGATAAAACTTTCTCCCCTCTCTCTTATTCCCAAATCCCACACGCTTCACAGTGGTCCTATGATAGGCTATTTGGCCCATCAGATAGGCTACTCAGGTGCGAACAATCAGCACCACGAAACCATCAATAGTAATATGCTCGGAAGCGGAGGCGGGGAAATAGTGCTGACAAATCTTACTGTATGTTTGTACTGTTATAGTGAAGTTCTAAGATACGAATTCGAAGCTGTGGAGCTAATGATGTGGCTAGAGATAATGCTGTTACATTATGCTGACTACTCGCAGATCAGAGGTTCTTGCGTAGGTATGCCGTCGCAGGCCTTAACAAGCTATCACCTACAGTGTCCTGCCTAGGAGTACCTGTGTAGCCCCGAGCCCGTTGTGTTACGATTAGGAGGTGCAGAGCAATATGGTTAGGTCATGGGGCCAGGGGCTAGTGAAGAGCAGAGAGAGAAGTACAAGAAGAGGAGGGGTTTGCAGAGAGGCAGGCAGATAAATTAGGAAGTCGCCACAAGTGATAGGGAACGTAGTAGTAGAAAATCGGTGCTAATTGAATTGGACCAAAACAAGGGTCAATTTGATTGTTGCTAATGATGATGCAGAAGGGAAAAACACCCCCTCAGTGCTGACTATCAGGTCCTGATTTTATGACCCATTGGTACGTACCCGTACCTTCCAGTAGTAGCAGCATAGCTGCAGGTGTAGCATAGGATAAGGCGTGCCGCTACGCGCCAGCTTCTCCACAGGTCCCGTTAAGGCGTCGTCCAATGCATTGACCGATTTCTTCGTCAAAACAAGCTGTTCTATTTCTTTGGTTGCCCGATGATCGTCCGAAGGCGTCAACATCAACATCGACTTCATTTTCATTCACCCCCATATCTCGGTTAGTATTAGCGCCGCCCTCAATCTCCGGGTTCCACCCCTTGCCGGCATTGTCTACGCGGATCTGTGACTGGCCTCGCTCAGTGCCGACTTCAGCGGCAGGCACAAGATTCCTGAGCACGTCCACCTGTACGCATAGCAAACAGGTTGAGGCCGCCCTCAAGCCCAGAGAGGAAGAGCTGGAGAAGGGCCGCCCAAAGAACGAGGGCCCATTTCTATCTTTCGCTCTCTGACGTGTCACAACTGACAACATGGCAACAGACGGCTCGACACTGAATCCAACGGTGACTAAGGGCAGCACGGCGAAGCTCCTCAAATAGATGAATGGCTTGGCGCCGCTGATAACACAGATCTGTGCATTGGCACATCATGGTTGTTATAGAGATAGATAGTTCAGGTGCGCCACTCTGGGTAACCGCGTTGTCTAGAAGATAGGCTTGCATGTCAACATCAAAAACGCTAGAACAACAATGGGGAAAAAGAATATTTACCAGGGATTAGTATATTTTCTAGGTTGAAATCAGGAAGCGATAGGTTATCATGATAATCAGATACCAATCGACCTGATAAACGCCTTTGCAATCGAAATTATCAATATCGTCATGAGTTCAAGAAAACTAACAAAATAAACGTCAAGCAAAAAAAGTCTTACTTTGAAGAGAACATCACGAATTTACCCTGTTGACTAATTATGTACAAAAGCCGCCAATGAGCAGCTGTTTAATCAGTTCGGGTCAAAGAGAATGTGGACGAAGAAATAAAATATATTGTTATTAAAGAAGCTAGTTCAAGATCCATACTTGAAACCTATTAGCAGGAAGCGAAACAAGTGAAGTTATCTAAACATCTTACAAACCACCATAATCACGACCAAAACCACCCCCTCAATTACAAGATCGAAACATTTGACATGCCCGAGTATATCAAGCGGCCCTTTACACCGGCTTAATCTCGTTAAGGGGTGCGCAGGGCCAAGATGGATGCTGGTCGGGGCTTCCGTGCACGACGTTGCCAACAATCGTGTAAAGATTCTGGCACAAGGACATATTGACAAAGCCGGGGCTATGGTTGCCCATTTCTGACCACAATATGGCTTGAGACTGAGGCGAGACGTCGGTGTAGTTGGGGTGGAAGACATTATTCATGTGACCGCCCGCGACATAGCCATTGTAGGCGGCGGCGACTATATCTTCCTTCGTGACGCCGCCCCACCGGACGCCATCCATGGTTTCCGCGCCAAAAAGCGTCGTGAAGGGCCAGTGTTTGCTTTTCATGACGTCAGCACGGATGGAGGGGAAATCGGTGCTCAACTTCACGCCTTCGCTCCTAATGTCGAGGAGATAGAAGAGTCTGTCATTGTAGCAAGCGGCAGCCTTGGCATGGTCACTGTCAGGCAGGAAGGGCCAAAGAGAGGAATCTCTCTCGCCCTCGTTCATATGGCAAGCCAGATTCGTCTTCCTGTTCAAACGTGTAAGCAAGTGTGATAAAGACACTGTCGGGGTTAGAGAAAAATGTGGGCGACTTACAGGACAAAAGGCCTCTTGGACCACTTGCGAGTCTGCCATATAGACACCATAAACCTGGGGTAGAAGAGCTTCTGGAGCATCGCGGATACATCGTTGGTGTTAATATCATCCGGTGCGGCGCCCACGAAGCCGTTGTCTAAAGCTGCTACGAGAAAATTCTCCGTCTCAGTGTCGTTGGGAGAGAAAATGTGCTTGACGTAGGCAGTTTCAGAGGCTTTCCAACTTTCGAAGACGTCGCCCATCAAAGCACCGATAGATCCATACGAGGGATTAGGATTCTGGCCTCTTTTTGTTGTGTCCGGTGAGCGACCGTGCTAAAGAGATCCAAAGGTTGTCACTTACGGAAGCAAATAGTCTTTTCCAATGGCCCAACCAGTGAAGATGCTGTAACTGAGAGTGGTTGATAATTGCGATCGCCAGACCTGGGAGAGGACGGCGCCAGCGGCTTGTTCGACAGGCTTGGCAAAAATGACTAAGTACTCGAGTAAGACACACGATACAACAACCTTGGGATCAACTGGGTTGGCTTTTTCAGGGTCGAGAGCTTACAAAAATTGTTCATGTAGGCCTGCGCAATGCCAATCAAGCCGTACGCAACATTGAGGAGGATTCTGCTTGTCTGGTCCTTTTTTGGGTCCCTGGGAGGCGGCACGGAAAAAACTTCGGCAAAAAGGTCCATTTCGGACTGGATATCCTGCTGTGCCAGACTGAGTGCCTCAAAATAGCGGTTGTGAAACTGTAAGTATGTTCGTTAGCTTTAAGCCGGCATTCGAAAAACGGCATAGGATGGAGAAGGAGGAAAGAGGGCAGGCAGAAGGGTCCATATGACTGACCAGATGGAGCTTAGAGAACGAGTTCAGAATAAGATGTCCAGCTGGATACTTAGTATCTTCACAGACCAACGTGCTCGAGCAAGGCACGTCAAAGATCTCCGAGCACCGCCAATGTTCCGGGCCGCCGAAGAACCAGGAAACAAACTCGCTGAACTCGAACTTGACTTCGTCGGGGTTGGTGGTGTAATTCCGCCAGGCGGCGAGGACCTCATGGAGGGCGCCCGTTGCACCGGCCGCCTCCCATCGCTTGTTGGGCAAGGCCTTGGCGTCGACGATGACACCACTACAGTTGACTGTTCTCCAGTCAACAATGGGTGCGGCAGATGTCTCGTTCTGGGCTGCCGCAACTGTGGCAGAAGCCAAGAAGAGAGCGAGGTTTGAGAAGAGCATTGTCCCAGGTAATGAGACAATAGACCTAAGGAGACAAGGCGACTGTCTAATTCTTGAATGGTATGCTGATAAAGAGCAGAAAGAACTTACTTGCGTGTTAAAGTAACGGATTACTTATAATACTTTGCGGTCTCATGATATTCCAACACTGTGAATTGTCCGGGAAAAATCGCGGATCAAAAATAGTTAGGCTTACGGAGAGCCCGAAAATTTTGGTCTACCAAATATAGACTCTATAGAAGCTGCTATAGAATCACATTAAGTTGCTTTTTCACAGAGTTCGAGTGGGTATAGGTGGAAAGCTTGTATCCATTCATGGAACCAAAAGAAATTGTCTCAAAGTAGGATTTGGCCTTATTGAGTTAAGTTGGTTAGTATCAAGCTAAGTCAAGAAGTGAAGCTTGTCTTCGCATAAGGAAAGCCTTGGCCGCAGACGATTATCATTTCTCCAAGCACCCACTGACAATACTACTATCGTATCAATGCAATAGGTTGATGTACGTAAAACCTGAATCGTGCTACTCGCCTTACGCTTTCTGCAGCTATTTTACTGTGGAGCCGTTGCTACATAGAGGTCTGTTTCTTAACTCTCAAGGTGGATTGCAGACCATCAAGGTTGTTTATAATTTGTTTACTACTACGTCAATCGACTACCATGGTAGTCTGGTAATTAATTTCTCGTAGTATCCACCAAAACTTTTTGTGGAGTGTTACTATTTTGATCTGTGCATGGTGGCACCTTAAGACAAATGTTTCTTCATTTCCTCGAGTCTGATTGGCTGTTTTCATCAGATAATCGTGACCAAGAGCTTCGTGCGTTAAATCAGCCTCACAATGTAACGAAGGAAAAAAATAGCTCGGCTAGTTCCGGCGAAGAGAACCTCCAATGCTACTGTCTTTCGGACCATTGTTGCTTAAATACGCTCATAGAGCCAGCAACTTGGTTACGCTTGCCAAACTAGCAGTTTGGATACTCTGAAACATCTACCTGAGCGCACCAACTGCACCTCAAAAGATTCAGCAAGAATGTTGCTTTTCAAATCGTAGGTCGCCCCCCCACATATACACCTTATTCCTCTACCTTGATGGCGACTAATGAAGCACAGACAAGCCTTGTTCTACCTGGCGTTCGCTCAGCTCTGTGCGTCTGCTTCCATTGACACCCAGGACATCGCTCCGCGTGATGCGTTTCTCGACAATTACGGCAGCAATATGTGCAACCAGGTCGGGTGTGACGTGATGGCCTGCGCCAAAAACCCTGACGATGCCCTCGCCGTGGTGTCCGGCGGAGTCAGTCTCATTGTAGGTCCTGACTGCGTCGGATGGGAGGAGGGCAGTGTTATCGAACAGGCACCCGGAACCGACAACAAGACTTGTTCTGACGGCCTTACTCTCTACAAAGGCAGATTGTGGATATGGCGAGCCTGGAACAACGTCGGTGCGAAGAAGTACTACGCCGAGTTTCTTGACTGGGAGAACTTTAAGGGCGCCAAATGTTGGGGTAAGCAGGACGTTAAGTGTCAGAAGAAGGGGACTAAGATGGCGCCTTCGGACCCGGACACCAGTCTTTGTGTGCCGTGGGGTTTGTAAGGGGACTATGGACTTAGTACAGGTGGACTTTTTCCAGGGTACCAGAGTATGTATCATCTCAGTCCTCCGAACTCAGACTAAGATTGATTTCGAACGTAACTTTAGTTCTACAAAAGCTACGGCTTCCTACGAGCGTTAAAGTAAAGTAATATTAGCATAATTACTCTTACTTCTTTTTATCTACTTCATTATAGTTTATTAAATAGTTACCTGTAGTTAGTATAATATTTCATATAAGGCAAGACATATTTAGGAATTCCAGGTTCTAACATTAACCAAGCTTACCACAGTAGGGTGCCTACCCCTGAATAGGCACAACTGTCTAGTAGATTTAATTCTATCTTTCACTACCAAGGTCTTAAATACCGTCCCTCTAGGTACTAGGACTCAAGCTTACTCAGCCACTTCTTAAGCTCCTTGACAGTAGTACATTCAAGGAAAACTTACGCTTTTACTAGGATGCCTAACTCTGTCTATAACTTCGAAGCAATCGTAAAAGACATTAAAGAATCTATACCTAGTTTAAAAAAAACTACCTTAGCTAATAAATTATCTATATCCAGTCCTGTTTTACTTGCAATAAGTTAGATATCTGTAGTCATACGCGGAAGACGTTGCTTAGCGTCTTGTGTTTTTAGAGGGCTGCTTTTTGCTAGCACTGGCGCTGCGCTAGGCTCCTTAATGAGCATTAGATATTGCCGTCGTGGTATAGCCGTGATCGCGCTGAATAGCTTTGCGTTGTTAAGGCCAGAAAAGACGTCGGCCTGACGGTGACCAGGGGGTCTTCCTCCTTTTATCGCGTTCTGTTGCGGAAACATGACGGTCATGAGAGCCCGCGAGATACGCTTGAACTTGATGCCTACGTAGGCCCCCATGATCTTGACGCCGCGTAGAAGATAGATGTTACCTATGTACGCGCCTGTCTGGCCGTCGACAGGCAACATGCAAACGTAGTTGTAGTAAACCACGTTAGGGCTGGTCTTAAGGGGCTCTGACTCCCACCCCAGGCCGCCAAGGTATTGCTAGCTTTACGCAAGGACAGAAAAGCCTGGACAGTTCTGTCTTGCTCCCGACAGTTTCGCACAAAAGAGTCGCACATGGGATGTGGCCCTATATCAACCCAAACAGTCTTGTTGTCGATCAACCCCTTGGTCTCAGACGCCCTGATTGTGGACTCGAAGTCAACAGGCTCGCGGGTTGCCCGCCGCATATACGTCGCGTTGGTGATTTGTCTATTAGCCACGGTTTCTACCAGGAGAGAGGAGAGTACAGGAATCTTGGATGCTTTGAATGTGGCACGGCGAGCGGCGGTCTCAAAGTCGTCAAGGATGGAATCCCTTTGGGCCAAGTGGAAGGCAAAGGTGACGTCGAGAAGCATACACTTGAGGCTTAGGCTTGCCTGCAACAGAGTGTCGCGGAGAGCGTGCAAGTCGGTTCAAGTGCCGCTGACGACGGTATCCTGGCGTCCGTTGATGCACGAGACCTCGTATCGAAATTTGGTCTCGCTACCACGGCATAGATGGGCAATGTGTTGGGCCGAGGCCCCACGGATGGACATCATGGCATGGCTCCCAGGCTCGCATGCAGTCATCATGAATTCTGCCTGCTTGCCTACAAGGAACAGGGTGTTCGCCACCGACAGGACGCCAGCGGTGCACATGGCGGCATATTCGCTCTGGCTGTGCCCAATGACGATGCTCGGTGTGATGCAGGAATTGCCAGTATTTCGCCGAGGCGGACTGAAGGACAACCAAGCTGAGCTGGGCCATTAATGGAGTCTCCGAGATGCCTTCACCAGGGCCCACAACGGTGATAGGCCCAGCTATAAAAGGGCGCAACTATACTTACAATGGCTTCCACGACAGTGAAGTCCCCTACAATAATAAAGATTCCTCAAACAGCAAACGGCCTTCCGACCGAGAATTATCCCGCAATACCGACGCCCTCAAGCAATCTTGGCCCTTCTGACAAACAGGGGCAATTATTAGAGATGTCTCTAAGGGAGTTATTTACGTCAAATGTTTCCGTAGGCCACTAATCACTAACCCTTTCTTATACCAGCTATTTGTATTAATGATGACATGAAGCTGGGATAGCTTCGTGTGGCTAGTACCAGTGGCGAGCGCTACAGGTGTGGATTACCAACGACAGACCCACTTAGGGATAGGTATTTTTACCCGGGCCTACTCTCTCGTATGTAGACTTAAAATAGGTCAACGACTTCTCTCTCATGTGGAACAGACGCTGCGGTTCATCACATATTAGAAGGGAAAAAGCAGCTGCACTACAAGAGGTAATTACCTGGCTATAGGACAGCAAAATAATAAGAGGTGGGGAGCAGCGCGGCCCATTTTATTAATGACCCGACCTACTGTTAAAAGAAAGTTTATTATCCTCCTGTCTTGAAGGCTCAGTAAGCATGGCCACTCAAGATTTTTGAGCTGTCCCAGTCACGGTTCATTAGGTATTTCGCAAAACAACAGGAAATATCATGGCAAATTATAGCTCCACCTTGGGTCTTGAGCTCTCCCATATCACTTCCGTGTGGGAGACCATCATGGCGTTAATTGTTGTCAGAGTCTCCACAATATGCGGTGCCGGCATATTCTTATTCTGCATTGTTAGCTGGATTACACGAGGTCGACCTTTTCACAAACGTCCCACAATGAATGTCCCAACGGTATGTCCCATTCTCAACACACCTTTCGACTTTGGAGAACTCTTACTCCGAGGTTACTTTGAGTATCCAGACAAGCCATACAAGATCGTTGGGCCAAGTTCCGATCTTATATTGCTACCCGAACGGTACGCATCTGAGTTGGGGACTCATGGACCTCGAGAACTCAGCTTCGGGTCGGCTATAAATGACTTTTGGATGTCAAAATACACCACGTGGAGGTACCATTTGGACGATGAGACTGCGCGTAAAACATTCTTAGGAAGTCTTAAACGCGACGGTGCACACATTGTTTCGGCCCTCGACGAAGAAGTTGAATTGGCGTTCACGGATTGGGAAGATCGATATTTACTATCAACCAAAGGCAAAGACCATGCCAGTTGCAGTATTGCCGATAGTTGGACCGAGGTCTCAATGAACCCCTGTCTTCGACCGCTGGTCAACCGCGTCTTCGGGAGGATTATGGTCGACGCTCCATTATGCCGCGACCCAGAGTGGGCTAACACCGTCAGCGGGCTTGGCATCAAGTTGATGATAGCGGCTCGAGACCTTCGCGGAGTTCATGCGTGGTTGCGGCCCGTTGTCAAGCATTTACTTCCGAGCTACCGCGATCTCATGAGGACGCGGAGCAAACTAGCGATGAAGATTGATCCAATTGTGGAGAAACGCCTACTTCAGGAATCAGCATCTCTAGAGAAACCACACGACATGGTTGGATACCAGCTTAAACACTCGGAAGGATGGCGTGCTACAGATGTTGCCTTCCAAACTGGCCAAATTTTCGACAGCTTGTTTGCTGGAGATAGTGAGTGCTCCTTAATAATCCGATGGCGTGGTTCTTTCCTTGATACATCACTCTCACTGGGAAGTCGTCAATCACCCGTTGTGGTGTTTCCCTCAAACTAGACTTTGCTAATAGTAACTTGATAGATCAGATTGTCAATGCTGTAAGCCAAGTGCTACTACAAGAGCACGTAAACCAGATGCGAACTGTTCTTTGTTCGGCTGATCATTTCCAGTTACTACAATGCGTGTACGACCTGGCAGCGCTACCGGAATGTCAACAGCCTATGCGTGACGAAATCCGCAACGTTGTAGGCCAGGGCAATAAGATCGACCTGGAAGGATTGTCACGGATGCCTAAAGTAAACAGCTTCATGAAAGAAGTGGTTCGAATCAGACCGGGTACTGTGGGTGAGTCTACCACCAACCATGAGTTCAGCCTCATTACAAAACGGACCGAAAATCTCTTAGTTTCTTTAAGCTGGTATTTTTTTGCTCATGTAGGCTAAGTTTTGCGTGCCTCAATAGTTGTCATGGCCCGAAAGGCGCTCTGTGATGTCAAATTATCAGATGGCCTCATCATCCCCCGTGGCGTTACAGTGGCAATGCCATCGTTTGCCATAAACCACGACCCAGCCATTTATGGGGATGACGCTGCCTCTTTCAAGCCGTTCAGATTTGTTAACAGCAAAGAAACCATCCCTCCTACTGTAGCCTTCGAGTCGATTTCCGGTCTTGGCCTTGATTTCGGTCGTGGCAAAGCTTCTTGCCCGGGACGCTATATTGCTTTGTGGACTATGAAAGTTATGCTGGCGCGGTTCATTCTTCACTACGAAGTGAGACTGAAACCTGGATCAAGTCGGCCGAGCGATTTCACGCCAGGGGTTCACAGAATTGCACACTTTGTCGGTGATATGCTGATTAGGAGGAACGTAGGGTGAAATTAGCTGAACAAGCCGTTGATGCTGTTAAATTACAGGGCTGCGTAGGGTACATACAATATGTCTTCGCGCAGTTACAGCTCGGCAGTCATAGGCAATGGGAGTATAGCCCAGGAAAGAAAGTTTCTCGCCTGCACTCTCTTCAGCCAGCATCCTAAAAAAAGGACCTGTGTCGACTAGATCATCAATAATAATTCTTGCGGCAAAATAATTTATTTTCCAGTGACTATAATTCTTATGAACGCTCTTCAACCTTCTGTATGACATTTAGAATCGCAGATACAATTTCTTGCACTTGCGCTTCCTTAGAGGGTACTTTGTGTCCATTCTCAAACTCCAAATATGTCACCAAGTTGCTGTCGATATAAGTGTTGATAAGTTTAACTTGACTCTGCCAATGATCCTGCTTGCCCACAATGGACACAGTTGGGACCTTGATTGACTGCGTGCATTGATCTTTGCTGATTGATGGAAACCTAGTAGGCGGCCCTGTTCCGTTAATCAGGACCCCGAACTGAAAGCGACATCACGTGGGAAAGGTGTCTTGCTCGTCGTTGTTTTGCTGTACAGAAAGAATGCCTGCTGCAACGGCAGCGGCAGAAGAAAACCCGAGAATCCCAGCAAAAGTGTTGCGGCCACTCTTGTCGTCAACATTGTCGCCGTATTCATATCTGAGATCCTCAAACATTTCAGTAAGGCCCGCTTCCATGATCGTAGAGTTGCTGATGTCATCCTCAGCGTCTATTGAGCCGTCGAAATCTCGAGGATCATTGGGGGACCAGCGATAAAACGGACCGCAGTCGTCGAAGAAGGGTGACACGCCGTAACCCGGCTCGCATTCGAACGGCCCGGTTGTATAGACAAGGTCTATACCATGTAGCTCTAGAGCACATCTTAGCTGCCGCGTTTGAGCCGCGAAAACCATCGCATTAGTCCCGTCACCATGGAGACAGAGGATTCGCTTTGGTAGCATTGGACTTCCTTATATGAGTAGTTCCTGTCTCGAAACCGAAAGTTTTCAACAAGCTCTACAGCTGATGATTTGTAAGGCTGCAGTGCAAGTAATTATCTCAGAGAGAGGTATGCAGTAAAATGGAACTGCAACACAAAAGGTTCAAATTATTTTTGTTGAACATATATAAAAATACACCCTTTCTGATGATTGAACTGAAAGAGAACACGAAGTTCGGGGTATTTCTTCTCCTCTTCCAAGCTCAGTGTAAATAACTGGAGAAAATACCCGATATGTAATTTTCTGCAAGGTAGACTCTCGGCAATTTAATTCTAGATAATTGAAATTGCCCGTGCGCTCTTCCTAAAACTAGCAGGAAGTTGCAACTAAACGGGTGAAAGTCTTATCTAAAAATGGATTTCCACAATGTTTCCTACTGGTAGGTGGATTCCTTAACCACATACATTCGACCCGGAGAGAATACTACCTATAACTGTTGAAGCTATGTAATTGGCCGCGATATCCTCAGTTCATAGCTTGTGCGTATGATATGACTTCGTAGCATACTTAATTACGTTATCCTGTGTAATGTTTTGCATTAGTGACAAAACGTGCCGTTAGATTTCCGTGTTTTAGGTTAGGAGATTTAGGCTGGCTGGTTAAATGGCCAGATATACGCCAGCGAAACTTCAGTTGTAGGCCGAGGATTATCCGGCGATAAGTCGTCAGCATAAGGACGTCAACGCTGATAGTTACGGCAATGGTCAACATTACAACAGAAATACACCCTAAAAATGACACTAGTATTAATCTACAGACTCTACTTATTCTGTTTATATAGGCTAGAAGGTTTATACTAAGTATTACTTTATTATTTACACACTAATCATTAAATAGGCTTTATATATATATATACTTAGTAAAACGTAGAGGTAAATTAACTTCTTATTAGGTAACTAAATAGGTCTACTCTACTATTGTTGTATAAGCAGTTATATACTGCCTAAGTATAACTTAAGTTATTCTAGCTAACTAAAAGTGTAATCCCCTCTTAAGATAACTAAGGGCTAAATATCTAGTCTATGCCCTTTAACCTTAAATTATAAACTATTTATAGTTAACTAACTAGGTGTTATATAATTATTAGTATTAATATTTTAATACTTACTTTTCTTCTTTTATAATTATATATACCCTTATATTAACTAATTAGAAAGTCTTAATTATTTTCTATAATAACTTTACTTTTAATAAACCTACTATTATATATAAAGTTATGTAATAAAATAAACTCTAAATATACTTTCTTCTAAGAGTAAATATAAAGTAATACTTACTAAGCTAATTAAAGCTATTCTTTTATATATACCTCCTTGTTTAGTTATTTCTAAATAGTTACTTACTTATATAATAAATTCTTACTTTACCTTTGCTTTTTCCTCTACTTTATATATATGCACTTTTTTTCTCTTTATATAATTAGTAGCCTTAACTTCTCCTATATAAATATCTCTTACCTTCTACCTCTTTTTTCTTTTTTCCTTTTTTTTTCCTTATGCCTTTTTAATAATAATAGTAATATATAATAACTTACTAGTATAGTAACCTTTTTACTTTCTTATCTCTCTCTCTCTCTTTCTTATATATTAATTAATTAATTAATCCTCCTCTTTTTACTTTCTATTATTTAACTTCTTATATATATCTTCTTTTTCTAGTTATTATTAACTTTGCTAATTTATAATAGGTCTTTTCTTATATATTATAATAGCCTAGCTTAGCCTTTAACCTTCTATTATTAGATCTATTAGGGTCTAATAGGATTAGAACAGTATAACCTAGTTATACGTTTTAACTAGTAATACTTAGAACTAAGTATTTCTTTTTGCCTTAGTAATTTAATATATAAGGTTTTTTTTCCTATTATTCTTTTACACTTACTAACTCTTATTAATGTCTAGGATAATAAGAAAAAAGTTATTAATTTACCCTTATATAATATTATTATCTATTTTAATACTAACACTTTTTATTATAATATTAACTATTATAGATAAATATTAGAGTTATTAGGTTAACCCTAATAACTTATTACTAGTAAATCCTTAGATATTTAGCTATAGATTCTCTAAGGATTTATAGGTAATAAGTTAGTGTTAGTAACACTAAGGGATAAGTTAATATAGTTAACTATATATATTAGTAGTAATTAACAAATAATAGGGGTAACTATAGTTCTCTATTATATATAAAGAAAAGAAGGATAATTATTATAGGTTAGTTAGTTAAATAACTAACTTATTACCTATAAATCCTTAGAGAATCTATAGCTAAATATCTAAGGATTTACTAGCAATAAGTTATTAGGGTTAACCTAATAACTCTAATATTTATCTATAATAGTTAATATTATAACACTAGTAACTTTCTATAGTACTAAAAATCCCCTATTATTTATATCTAAAAGAATAGCTAAAAAATATAATAAAAACAAGAAGCTAAAAAGTATTTAATACTTTTTACTTATATAGTCTATTATATATAAGAAACCTATCTATTTATTTATATCTTTAACTACCTATTACTAACTAGCTTCTTTAATATATTATTTAGTAATAACTTTATAAATTTATTTACTAGGTTATTACTACTATAAATCTATTATATCTTATAAATCTTATAATATTTATATAACTAGTAAAGGGCTATAATATCTATTATAAGTTACTTCTCTTTTATAGTACTAAGCTTTATAAGGCACTTATAAAGTAAGTATAAGTTAGTATAGAGTATTATAGGTATTTATAGTAGTTTAAGGTAGTTAGTAATTATTATAAAGGTAGTACTAATTATATAGGCAACATTAGTGCTAGTAATTACCCTATAGACCTTAGAGGTAAGTATACTATATATAACTCTTTTATACTTTATTAAGCTAACGTAGATAATATTACTAGTTAATTTAAAGCTTTTACTATTAGCAGTAGGTTACTTAATAATTTATTTATTAGTAAAGACTATAATAAAGCTAAGTTAAAAGGTAAAGTTATAGTTATTTATATATAAGCTATTAATAAATATAAAAAGCTTAGTAGTTATAAAGTTAATTAGTAAGAATTATAGGCTATAGTTAAGGTTATTAGTTTACTATTTAATTTAGTAGTTTAAAGCTTTAATCTTCTTTATTATAGGTAATTAGTGTTAGGCAGTAACTAAATAGTTAAAGTAGGCTTTAGGTTAGTAAATAGAAGTAATATATATACTATAAGTGTATTACTAGATATAATCTTACTAGGCAGTAGGTAATTTCTTATTAACAAGTTAAAGCTTTTTACCTTAGCTTTTCTAATAAAAAGTAAGCTTACTATTAGTAGTAATAAATAATATACTACTATTAAAGGTAATAAAGTTATTAGCTATAAGTAACTACTTAGGTTTTACTATAAAAGTAGCCTTCTTAAGCTTCTTCTCTTTATAAGTAAAGAATTTACTATTTATAAGGCTAATTATATTATCTATTTATATACTAATTAATCTAAAGTTACTATTATTAGGTAATAATATTAATAAGTAAAAGTTAAAGGTTAATAAATCTATCTAGAGATTCTCTTTATAATAGTAGTTATAAGTTACTTACTAGTAGGTTCTTGCTTTTGTAATACTATATAATAGCTTAGTTACTATTATTATTATATTTACTAGGTAAAAATAGTAAATTTATATAGGTAGATAAGTAAAAATAATATAATTTAATAGTATTACTAATTAGGTATATACCTAGGTAATATTATATAACTAGAGGAGAAATCTATGTTAAAGTAGTAAAAGAGTAAAAGTAAAGATTAATTACTAGGCTATTTACTAAATAATAAGTAACTATATAAGAATTATTTCTTTACTATTATCTATATAGCCTTAGATAATAAGCTATAATTTTTTATAAGGCTACTTATTTTTACCTTTTACTTTATAGACTATATATAATTTAAATATATAGGTATTACTATAGGATTTCTTATTATAAGTAATAATATAAAATATACTATAGTTAATAAAGGCTTTTACCTTTACCTTATTAGATTCTTTAAAGGGTTTACTAGGTATAGTAATAATCCTTTTCTTATATAGCTTAATAGTAAGTATATAGTCTACTTTTTCTTTTATAGTTAAGAACACTATAGTTATAGTAAGGTGTATTTTTATAAAAAACATAGGTATTAGGTTCTTTTATAAGTAACTATAGTATTATTATAGTAGTTTATTATTAATAATAATAGTATTATATACTTCCCCTTTAACACTAGGTATCTCTATAGGGTCTTTTTATACTTATATAGTATACATAGGACTATCTTTTACTTATATAGAGTAGTTAGTAGGCTTATCTAGTGTAAAGAGGTCTAGTTAACCTTCCTCTATATAGTAGGGTTTTACTATAGTAATCCTAAAGTTATATAGGCTATAAGGTAAATTAATAGTATAAGTAGTACTATTATTAGTAATAAGGTAAAATAGGCCTTACTAGCTATACTTTTTATACTTTATATAGACAAAGGATTAAAGAGGTAAAATAATAGTATTAGTTAAATCTAGGCTATTATATATAGCTAGTGCTTTATAAAGCTATTACTTTATATAAATTTAGTATACTATAGCTATTACTTTTTTAATAGTTTTAGTGTACTATATAGTAGTTATAGTAGGTAGTAACTTATTAGTTATTTAAGGGTATATACTAAAAATAAAGAGAGTTAAGATAAGGCTATCTAGGCTAGTAGTATTATTAATTACTTTAATAATAAGTTAAAAAGTAACTTTAGGTTTAGTGCTAGTTTCTTTATAAATAATCTTATAGGTATAGTAAAAAAGTATATAATAGCGCTTAATTTTACTAATACTATAATAGGCTTTAATAAGTACTTCTTTTACTTTAATAAATAACCTATAGGTAGTATATTTAAACTTACTAAAGTAAAGATTTAGGCTAGTGTTAGTTATTATCTAATTAGGTAGGCTAAGATATATATTAATTTAGTATATCTATAGTACTTTCTATATATACTCTATAGTAATAGATTATAAGAATCTTACTATATTAAACACTATTACTATATTAACTATATAAAGTACTAGTTTATTACTATTAAATATATTATATTAATAAAATCTTATAGTTAAACTTATTATTATTATATAGTATAAACTTAAAGTAACTAAAGGCTTTAGAGTGTAATTAGTAGTAGTAGTAGTACTTATTAATAGCTTTAATTAATAAAGAGAGGTGTTTTCTTTAGTATATTTAAGTAACTTATAAAGTTACTAAATAGATAAGTAGCTAAATTACTAGTAGATTTAGTATAATTTACTATTTATTAGGTGTTACTTAGTAATACCTTTCTTAAGTAGTTATAAAAGTATTTATAAGTAGCTAAATTAGTAAATAATAAGTATAATATTATTACCCTAGATTAGCTAGTTAGTAAGGTTATTAAATTTTATACTATAATAGTCTATATCTTTAAGTAAAAAGAAATAAAGTATTAGTAGTTATTATATAAAAAACAAGGTTACTAAGTAGTATAAGTATATTAATTACCCCTAGGGATTTAAAGTAATTACTACTACTAAAGTAAATACTTACTTTACTTACTTAGGTAGTATTTATAAGTATCTTTTTACTTAAGTAACACTAAAGGGTAAAGTATTACTTATAGCTAGTAGTTAATTTCTTAGCTACACTAGTGTTAAGTATAATACTATAAAAAGTTACTACTAAATAGTGCTTATTAAGTATAAATATTTTATTAGTTTTTATAGTCTTACTAAGTAATAGTTTCTCTAGTAGGTTCTTATAAGTAAGTGTATAAGTAGTTACCTAGTTATATAACTTAGAGAATATAGTTAGGCTATTAATTAATAGTTATATAAAGAAGGTAGTAAATATTAAGAATACTATATTTATATAGTTATTATTATTACTAGTAGGTTATTTATTACTATTACTTACTTCTTAAAGATAACTTATATTATAACTTTTATAATTAAGAAAAAAGTAGTTAAAGGTAGCTAGTAAAGCTTATATAAAGTAAGTACTTTTATACTAGTTAAATAAGGATTACTACTTTTCTTTAGTATATTTAGTTAATAATAACTAGGCTTACTATAAATAAAGTACTTCTTAGTTAATTTATTATTATACTAGTTTTTACTATAGTAGTTACTTTATAAAGAACCTTATATTTACTATAGATTAGTATAATTATTATAGCTACTATTATACTTATAGTTAACCTAAAATTACTTATTTTTATAGTAGATTTATTTATAAGGTATTATATAGGTAGCTTATAGTAAAGTAAAGTATTTACTACTTTATTATATAGTTATATATAAAGGCTATAGAATATAGCTAGTAAGTTAAAGAAAGCTATAGTATACTTAAGTATACTATAGTAATAGGTAATAAGGTATTATAATAATCCTTATTCTTAGGTAGGCTATTATAGGTAGTTATCTTAACTAGCTTAGTAACCTTTTAATAAGTAACTTAAAGATCTTAAGCTTATTTTTACTATAGTTTTTATAAGTAATTAAGTTAAATAATATATAGTAAAGCTTAGTAATATAGGCTAAGTATACCTTATTACCTTTAAATTATTTTTAAGCTTTACTATTAAAGTATTAAAATCCTTTGCCTATTAGTAAAGTATAAAAGTATAATACTTTTATAGTTTACCTTAGAGTATTACTTAAATTACTACTCTATAGTAGTCTTATATTATACCTACCTAGATATAAAGGTTATAAAATAATAGTAATTTTAAGTTAATAGTCTTATACTAGCTACTAGTGTATTTTATAGCCTAGTTATTAAAGTATATCTTTATAAGGTTACTTATTTACTTTAGTATTAGCTTTAATATTACTATTAATATTACTATAGTTAATAAAGGCTTCTATAGTAGTCTAGTAGTTATTATATATAGGCTATAGATTTTAGCTATTATTAGGGTTTTAGTGTTAATAAAGGCAGTAGTAAGGTAAAGGTTAGGTTATTATAGAGGTCTAATAGGTAATTACTAGTAATAGGTATACTTTAGCTAGTTTTTTACTATATAGGATTATATTATAACCTTAGATATTCTTAATAAAGTTAAGGTCTTTAAGGTATAGTTTAAAGTTATATAATAATCTTTTAATAATAGTAATTATCTTATTAGTCTAGTAGGTGCTTCTTCTTATTAAAAGTATTAAATATATATTAAGTAATTAATAAGTGTTTACTATAGTTAACCTATACACTATAATTAATAAGAAGTTATATAGGCTTATTAGACCTTTTAGTTAATTACTTAAAGTTATTTATAGACTATTTACTAAATCCTTATAGTATAGTAAAGTAATTTACTACTAATATAGTTATAGTACTTATAACTACTAATATAAAATATAGTAATAGTGTTAAGTATAAGAGCTTATTACTTACTTATAAGGTTAGTTAGTAACTTCTTAATATAGTTTTTCTCTTATTACTATAAGAATATACTATATAAGGTTAATAAGTATAGTAAATATATTATTAATTATACTACTTACTGCTTATATTAGTAGTATATTATACTTACTATAAACTTCTTCTTATTACCTTATAAGTAAAGGTATAGTAACTTATAAGCCTTACTTACTTATAAGCTTATTATATTTACTTATCTTAGCTTAGGTCTTTTACTTATAGGTATAGTGTTATTTACTATTACCCTCTTTAGCCTAATAACCTCTTAAATATAGGTGTTTTTTTAGTAGACTAGAAGGTATATACGTTTATTAGAGGATTACTACTAGTAGTATAGACAGCTAAGAAAAATATACTCTTATAGGTAAATAACTTAGAGAAAAATAATAGGCTATTATATTAGCTACTTATTAACGCTATTAGTTAGTAAAAAGAGAAAAATAATAGGCTATTATATTAGTAACTTATTAACGCTATTAGTTAGTAAAAGAAGTATATATATAGAAAAAGAAGTTAGTAAGCTAAAGAGCTTATAATAAATAGGATATAGTAAATAATTACTAGTTAGCTATAGGTATATAAAGTAAGGGGTTTTTTATAGTTAAGAGACTTCTCTAAAGGTAATAAAGCTTATATAATAATATAAATTAATAGGTTTCTACTAGTTAAAGGACTAGTTATAGATCTATTAATTAACCTATTATAATAGGTAATTAGTATAAACTATTATAGTAAAGTATTTATAGAGGCGTTTTTTAGTACTTACTTACTTAGGTATAAATAATTAACTAGTAATAATTACCTCTTCTTATAGACCTTACTAATCTATAGTTTAGATAGTAAAGTTAACCTATATAGTTAATAGTAAAGTTAACTACTAATTAGTGTTAGTAATACTAAGGGATAAGTTAATATAGTTAACTATATATATTAGTAGTAATTAATAAATAATAAGGTAACTATAGTTCTTATTATATATAAAAAAAGAAGGATAATTATTATAGGTTAGTTAGTTAAATAACTAACTTATTACCTATAAATCCTTAGAGAATCTATAGCTAAATATCTAAGGATTTACTAGTAATAAGTTATTAAGGTTAACCTAATAACTCTAATATTTATATATAATAGTTAATATTATAATAGTTAGTTATTTAACTAACTAACCTATAATAATTATTCTTCTTTTCTTTATATATAATAAAGAACTATAGTTACCTCTATTATTTATTAATTACTACTAATATATATAGTTAACTATATTAACTTATCCTTAGTATTACTAACACTAATTAGTAGTTAACTTTACTATTAACTATATAAGTTAACTTTACTATCTAAACTATAGATTAGTAAGGTCTATAAAAAGAGGTAATTATTACTAGTTAATTATTTATATACCTAGAGTAGGTAAGTACTAAAAAACGCCTCTATAAATACCTTTACTATAATAGTTATACTAATTACCTATTATAATAGGTTAATTAATAGATCTATAACTAGTCTTTTAACTAGTAAAAACCTTATTAATTTATGTCTATTATATAAGCTTTATTACCTTTAGAAAAGCACTTTTAACTATAAAAAACCTTTTACTTTATATACCTATAGCTAACTATAATTATTTACTATATCCTATTTATTATAAGCTTTTAGCTTACTAACTTCTTTTTCTATATATATACTCTTTTTACTAACTAATAGTGTTAATAAGTTACTAATATAATAGCCTATTATTTCTTTTTTTTACTAACTAATAGGTTAATAAGTAGCTAATATAATAGCCTATTTTTTTTCTTAAGTTATTTACTTATAAGAGTATATTTTTCTTTAACTATTTATACTACTAGTAGTAATCCTCTAATAAATATATACCTTCTAGTCTACTAGAAGAAACGCTTATATTTAAGAGGTTATTAGGCTAATAAAGGTAATAGTAAATAACACTATACCTATAAGTAAAAGACTTAAGCTAAGATAAGTAAATATAATAAGCTTATAAGTAAGTAAGGCTTATAGGTTACTATACCTTTGCTTATAAGTAATAAGAAGTAGTTTATAGTAAGTATAATATACTACTTAATATAAAGTAGTAAGTAGTAGTAATTAATAATATATTTACTATACTTACTAACCTTATATAGTATATTCTCTTATAGTAGTAAAGAAAAGACTATATTAAGAAGTTACTAACTAATCTTATAAGTAAGTAATAAGCTTTTATACTTAACACTATTACTATATTTTATATTAGTAGTTATAAGTACTATAACTATATTAGTAGTAAATTACTCTACTATATCTATAAGGATTTTAGTAAATAGTCTATAAATAACTTTAAAGTAATTAACTAAAAGGTTCTAATAAGCCTATATAACTTCTTTATTAATTATAGTATACAGGTTAACTATAGTAAACACTTATTAATTACTTAATATATATTTAATGCCCTTTAATAAAAGAAAGACACCTATTAGACTAATAAGATAATTACTATTATTAAAAGATTATTATATAACTTTAAACTATACCTTAAAGACCTTAACCTTATTAAGAATATCTAAGGTTATAATATAATCCTATATAGTAAAAAACTAGCTAAAGTACACCTATTACTAGTAATTACCTATTAGACCTCCTATAATAACCTAACCTTTACTTTACTACTGCCTTTATTAATACTAAAACCTTATATAATAGCTAAAATTAATAGCTTATATATAATAACTACTATACTACTATAGAAGCTCTTGTTAACTATAGTAATATTAATAGTAATATTAAGGCTAACGCTAAAGTAAATAAGTAACCTTATAAAGATATACTTTAATAACTAGGCTATAAAGTATACTAGTAGCTAGTATAAGACTATTAACTTAAAATTACTATTATTTTATAACCTTTATATTTAGGTAAATATAATATAAGACTACTATAAAGTAGTAATTTAAGTAATACTTTAAGGTAAACTACAAAAGTATTATACTTTTACCTTTTACTAATAAGTAAGTAATTTTAATACCCTAATAATAAAGCTTAAAGAATAATTTAAAGGTAATAAAGTACACTTAGCCTATATTACTAAGCTTTACTATATATTATTTAACTTAATTACTTATAAAAACTATAGTAAAAATAAGCTTAAGATCTTTAAGTTACTTATTAAAAAGGTTACTAAGCTAGTTAAGGTAACTACTTATAATAGCCTACCTAAAGATAAGGATTATTATAAGTGCCTTATTACTTATTACTATAATATACTTAAGTATACTATAGCTCTCTTTAACCTACTAGCTATATTTTATAGCCTTTATATATAACTATATAATAAAGTAGTAAATACTTTACTTTACTATAAGCTACTTATATAATACCCTATAGATAAATCTACTATAAAGAATAAGTAATTTTAGGTTAACTATAAGTATAATAGTAGGTATAATAATTATACTAATCTATAGTAAATATAAGGTTCTTTATAAAGTAACTACTATAGTAAAAACTAGTATAGTAATAAATTAACTAAGAAGTACTTTATTTATAGTAAGCCTAGTTATTAGTTAACTAAGTACACTAAAAAAGAGTAGTAATCTTTATTTAACTAATATAAAAGTACTTACTTTATATAAGCTTTACTAGCTACTTTTAACTACTTTCTTTTTAACTATAAAGGTTATAATATAAGTTATCTTTAAGAAGTAAGTAATAGTAATAAATAACCTACTAGTAATAATAATAACTATATAGATATAGTGTTTCCTATATTTACTACCTTCTTTATATAACTATTAATTAATAGCCTAACTATATTCTCCAAGTTATATAACTAGGTAACTACCTATATACTTACTTATAAGAACTTACTAGAAAAGCTATTACTTAGTAAGACTATAAAAACTAATAAAATATTTATACTTAATAAGTACTATTTAGTAGTAACTTTCTATAGTATTATACTTAACACTAGTATAGCTAAGAAATTAACTACTAGCTATATGTAATACTTTACTCTTTAGTGCTACTTAAGTAAAGAAATACCTATAGATACTACCTAAGTAAGTAAAATAAGTATTTACTTTAGTAGTAGTAATTACTTTAAATCCCTAGGGGTAATTAATATACTTATACTACTTAGTAACTTTATTTTTTATATAATAACTACTAATACTTTATTTCTTTTTTACTTAAAGGATATAGACTATTATAGTATAAAATTTAATAACTTTACTAACTAGCTAATCTAAGGTAATAATATTATACTTATTATTTACTAATCTAGCTACCTATAGATACTTTTATAACTACTAGAGAAGAGTATTACTAGGTAACACCTAATAGATAGTAAATTACACTAGATCTACTAGTAATTTAGCTACCTATTTATTTAGTGCCTTTATAAGTTACTTAAATATACTAGAGAAAATATTTTCTTTTTATTAATTAAAGCTATTAATAAGTACTACTACTACTACTAATTATACTTTAAAGCCCTTAGTTACTTTAAGTTTATACTATATTATAATAATAAGTTTAACTATAAAATCTTTATTAATATAATATATCTTAATAGTAATAAACTAGTACTTTATATAGTTAATATAGTAATAGTATTTAATATAGTAAGATTTTTATAATCTATTACTATAAAGTATATATAGAAGGCACTATAGATATACTAGATTAATATATATTTTAGTTTACCTAATTAGATAATAACTAACGTTAGCTTAAATTTTTACTTTAGTAAGTTTAAATATACTACCTATAGGTTATTTATTAAAGTAAAAGAAGTACTTATTAAAGCCTATTATAGTATTAGTAAAGTTAAGCACTATTATATACCCCTTTACTATACCTATAAGATTATTTATAAAGAAACTAGCACTAAACCTAAAGTTATACTTTAACTTACTATTAAAATAATTAATAATACTACTAGCCTAGATAGCCTTATCTTAACTCTCTTTGTTTTTAGTGTATACTCTTAAATAACTAATAAGTTACTACCTACTATAACTACTATATAGTGCACTAAAGTAATTAAGAAAATAATAGCTATAGTATACTAAATCTATATAAAGTAATAGCTTTATAAAGTACTAGCTATATATAATAGCCTAGATTTAACTAATACTATTACTTTACCCCTTTAATTCTTTATCTATATATAGTGTAAAATATATAGCTAGTAAGGCCTATTTTACCTTATTACTAATAATAGTACTACTTATACTATTAATTTACCCTATAGCCTATATAACTTTAGGATTACTATAGTAAAACCTTACTATATAGAGAAAGGTTAACTAGACCTCCTTATACTAAATAAACCTACTAGCTACTTTATATAAGTAAAAGATAATCTTATATACACTATATAAGTATAAGAAGACTTTATAAAAATACCTAACGCTAAAAAGGAAATATATAATACTATTATTATTAAATAGGCTTTATATATATATATACTTAGTAAAACATAGGGGTAAATTAACTTCTTATTAGGTAACTAAACAGGTCTACTCTACTATTATTATATAAAGTAGTTATATACTACTTAAGTATAACTTAAGTTATTCTAGCTAACTAAAAGTATAATCCCCTCTTGATATAACTAAGGGCTAAATAACTAGTCTATGCCCTTTAACCTTAAATTATAAACTATTTATAGTTAACTAACTAGGTGTTATATAATTATTAGTATTAATATTCTAATATTTACTTTTCTTCTTTTATAATTATATATGCCTTTACGTTAACTAATTAGATAGTCCTAATTAGTTCTTATAATAACTTTACTTTTAATAGCCTACTATTATATATAAAGTTATCTAAATAAAAATAAACTCTAAATATACCTTTTCTAAGAGTAAATATAAGGTAATACTTACTAAGCTAATTAAATCTATTCTTTTGTGTATACCTTACTATTTAGTTATTTTTAAACAGTTACTTACTTATATAATAAGTGTTTACTTTACTTTTTCTTTTTCTTTTGCCTTATATTTATACACCTTTCTTCCTTTTATATAATTAGTAGCCTTAACTCCTCCTATATAAATAC
The DNA here is from genome assembly GCF_030913465.1 of Colletotrichum navitas. Lineage (NCBI taxonomy): Eukaryota > Fungi > Ascomycota > Sordariomycetes > Glomerellales > Glomerellaceae > Colletotrichum > Colletotrichum navitas. Next base: position 45,824 of record NW_026850732.1, read on the forward strand.
CTTCTACCTTTTACCTTTTTTTTTCTCTTTTTCTCTTTTCTTTCTTGTACTTTTTTAATAATAATAAATAATATATAAAACTTTACTAGTATAGTAACCTTACTACTTTCTCTTCTCTATCTCTCTCTTGTATATTAATTAATTAATAACTCCTTTTTCTTTCTTAACTTATTAATTATTTATTACTTTATATATATCTTCTTCTTCTTATTATTATTAGCTTTACTAATTTATAATAGACCTTCTTTATATATTATAATAGCTTAGCTTAGACCTTAGCCTTTAGTTATTAGTTCTCTTAGGGTTTAATAGGACTAGAATAGTATAACCTAGCTTTATATTCTAATAAGTAACACCTAAAACTATACTTTTTTCTTAGCTTTTACTATTAATATATAAGGTTTCTTCTTCCTTATTATAGTTTATATATACTAACTTTTATTAAACTTTAAGATAAAAATAAAGGTTATTAATATACCTTATATTATAATATTA
>NW_026850733.1:0-46099 GCF_030913465.1 Colletotrichum navitas
GCAGCTGTGGTACAGCACCCAACACTGTGAACGCGACCGAAGGGTGGAAGGGGCTGCAACCTCATTCTACAACTACGCACCACCTAACAACCCTCGGTGCTGATTGCGCGACACTGACCGATTCCGATTCCTCTCGAATATGCGACAACGTAACTCACGAGTATAGCGGTAGCCATGTCATCGGCGAAGGATCTCGTCGAGTTTCCCGATGTGGAGGCGAAGCTCCAAAAGCCCTCGAAGCAATCCGCCTTCGAGAAACAGAGAGCCGAGGCAGAGGCAAAGAAAGCCCGCGAGGCTGCCGAGACAGCCGCAGTATACCAAGATTTCGTCAAGAGCTTCGATCACGACGATGAGGATAACGCGAGCACCGGCCGCTTCGGCTCCATGTCCTCACAAAGACACCCTCCGAAGGCCCCTGGCTTTGGCGGCGCGCCCCTAGGCGCGACTGCAGCATCCAGAAGGCACTTTGGCGCATCCGCCCTCAAGAGCGGTCCGGGAAGTCTGGGTCCTGTTGCCAGCTTCAAGAGCGGCCCAGGGAGCTTGGGGCCTCCGCCAGCGTCTTTGGGAAGGAAGAGGGGGTTTGACGCATTCCGACAGGAGAAGGACAGAGACGGCAGGCTTGGATTCGAAGAACGCGAGGAGCCCATGTCAGTTGCAAAGGTTTTCAATAACAGCGACGACGAGGACGAAGCGAACCCCGACTCGAGGGCGGAGGAGATGGCAGTTGCCAGGCCGACCTTGCGCCTATCCCAGCTGCCGCCAGGGACCTCACCCGCGTTCATCAAGTCGCTGATTCCAACCAACCTGACGGTCGATAACGTCAAGATCCTGCCCCCCGTGGGACCCTCTGGTACGGAGAGAAAATGCGCCGTGGCCATTGTCACATTGTCGCAGGACACTCCAGCAACGGACATTGACGCAGCAGTCAGCTCGCTTCAGAACCGCTACCTTGGCTACGGTTTCAACCTTTCACTACACCGTCATCTCTCCTCGACCGTAGCGACGGCCACGGCATCTACGCTCGGCAGTACATCTGCCGGATCCCACCCTTTTGGCGCCAAACCTGTTTCGCAGCAGACGACACCGGGCAACGCAACGACGCAACATGCTTTCCACCGAGGCTTTGCACCGCCGACCTCTTATGCGCCAAACATGGGAGGACCTATCAACCGAAGCAGCATTCTCCATGTCCCAGTCAAACCGCCAAACGACGTCAAGATGGTCCAACTAATCAACAAGACCATCGAGTCCGTCCTTGAGCATGGCGTGGAGTTCGAGGCGCTGCTGATGAGCCGTCCCGAGGTGCAGCGCGAAGAGAAGTGGGCTTGGATTTGGGATGCCCGTAGCGAAGGGGGTATTTGGTACCGTTGGCGACTGTGGGAGATTGTCACAGGTGCATCTTCTCGCAGTAACAAGGGGAGGTATCTGCCGCTATTCGACGGAAGTCACGCTTGGAAAGCTCCAGAAAAAGGCCTACCGTACGAGTTCGTTACCAATGTCGACGAGTTCGTGTCCGACTTGGACTACAACTCTTCAGACGACGAAGACTTTGACGGGGACAACCGCGAGAACCAGAACCAAGGCCCCGAGGCAGAGGCCACTTTCTTGAACCCTCTCGACAAAGCCAAACTAACCCACCTCTTGTCCCGCCTGCCCACTACCTTATCCAAGATCCGAAAGGGGGATATTGCTCGAGTTACAGCGTTTGCTCTTACACATGCGAGCCGAGGAGCCGAAGAGGTTGTCGATATGATTGTGTCGAATGTCGAGAGGCCATTCGCGCTAACGGCGGCCAACCCGGACTTTCATTCCAGCATCAAAGACAAGGGGAAGCAAGGGGACGGGTCCGAACTACCTGCGCCCGAACCAGAAGAGAAAACCGACAAGGAGGGCCCCGATACCAGCGGCGCCAGCCTTGTGGGCCTGTACGTTGTCAGCGACGTACTGTCCGCCTCTTCCAGTAGCGGCATACAGCGCGCTTGGCGATATCGACAGGTCTTCGAAGGTGTGCTCAAAGAGCGCAGGATCTTCGAGCATCTTGGCCTGATGGCGGAGAGACTGAACTGGGGCCGGATGCGGGCCGAAAAGTGGAAGCGGAGCGTTGGTCTCGTTCTCGGCCTCTGGGAGGGCTGGTGTGTGTTCCCGACGGAGAGTCAGGAGCTGTTCGCCAGCAGTTTCGACAACCCGCCATCTTTGAAGACACAAGAGCAAATAGAAGATGACGCAGCGAAGAAGGGCAGGTGGAAGCCAGTCGAGACCTCAACGCCAAGCGCCGATGTTGCCACCACCAAGACTGACCAAACGGCACCGGAGCCGACATTGGCTGACAAAGATGATGATGTTGAAGGCGAACCAATGGACGAAGAAGACGTTGCTGGTGAACCCATGGAGGAGGAGGATGTCATGGGCGAGCCAATGAGCGAGGAGGATGTGGAGGGAGAGCCCATGGTGGACGACGACGTCGAAGGGGAACCGATGGAGGAGGATGCGCGCGAGCCAGTGGAGGACCAGCCAGGCCCGGCAAAGTCGAGCAAGGTGGGAGGAGTGGCAGAAGATGCGGAAACCGGCGAGACACGCACGATCGGACGGCTGCAGCTACAAACCACGGCGAAGGCTCAGACCAGGAAACGGATGAGAGCGGTGGATATGTTCGCCGACTCTGGGGACTCGGATTAGGGCAAGTAGCCGCGCGTGGCGGAAGCATGGCGTTGCCCCTCAAAGGAGGCCAAAGGGGCACCAGGGGGGGGTTGATTGATAATCTTGCTCAACTAGTAAAGACTCGGGGCATCTGAAGAATTGGCCAATGCCCAGAGTCGCAAATGCAGATGTCTTGACTGGACCAAGGACCGGACAGGGTACATGTGGAGGGCTGTGTCGCCGAGTGCCGCTCAGGAAGGCGCAGCATGACAATGCACGAGGTGATGGGCAAATCTTTGCACTTGTATGTAACGAAGGGGATATGATGGCATTAGCCACAAGTTGAGCCAGGGGTGGCTGACCTGGACACGGGAGTTTGTCGGGATGAGTTTTGGCGCAGCGGCGCGGATGATATCTTCTTTGGAGGTCGGTTATGTCTCTTGTCTGGCAGGACGCTGCATCAATCGATAAGAGTTGCGACTAGGGTTGGGGAGGGGGATCTAGGAAAGAAGAAGAATGAAGAAAAGAAACAAAAGAGAAACCCAAATTTCTGGTTCACGACCAATACGCAGCGAGTTTACATTCGATGAGAGTCGGCACAAAATGGCCAATGTTACAGTACATCAGAGGGTGCCCACCTTTCCACGGGCCTCTCTCTCTCTCTCTGTTCCTGCACAGCCAGGGATACGCATTCTTCGTCAAGTGTAGTGTAATCGAAAGTGGTCTTGGGTTTTTTTGGGAAGAGGGGGGCGTGTGGTGGTGGTGGCGGTGGTGGTGGTGGTAACTCTCGTTCGACAACCGTCTCGTTGAATTTTGGGTGCGCGGACCTGGCCAATCAAAACTTGCTCACTTCCCTTGCCTATCGAGCCTCTGGCGGTGGAGTTCTACTTGCTCGCTCCCACCCTCCTCCTCCATCCACGCGCGCGTGTGTGTGTGTGTGTGTTATGCCCAACTCTTCTCGCCTGGTTTGTTTTTCCTCCAGTGTTTTGGTGGTCCACTTCTTCACCGGCACGGCCACACTCGGCTTTCCTGATGCAGGTGGAGGAGGATGTGAAGCTGGCACGATATTCATAGGTCATGTAGTCGGTATCTGCACTGCACTTCACGCAACGGACCTGGGAATGAAAACATGAAAAGGACGAAAGGATGGCACCGGCAAGATGAGTTCGGATTGTCTAGGGTGATTTCGGGGGCCCCAGAAAAGCGCCGTCAACTCTTCTGGTGATACGTCGGCTCGCTCGCTTCGGCCTCGAGGTCGAGGGGGGGTGGGAGGTTGTCGACTACGGAACCGATACCGACCGCGGTGGCAAACAGAACCGGTCTCCTCTTTATTGTGTGCTATCTAAAACACTTTGTTCGTGCAGGTGTGATGTTGCAGGGAGTCGCAGAGTTGGACCCTGGAGACTGGAGTGAACTCGGACGCCGTTCGTCCCAGGTGGAGCTCTCGACGCATGTCAAGATGCATACGGATACCAGGCACAAAGAAGCAATACTGCCGAAAGATGCCTACCTGCGCTTTCGAGTGTCACACCCGCTCGATAAACACGGCGCGCTGGATGACTGACAGTCGAGAGAGAGAGAGAGACCGAGAGGGGGGCGGCTGGGTCCGGGTGCCATTGGTCCCCCCAGGAGGCCGGGAGCCTGTCGGACGCTACCCGCTTGTCTCCCTACCCTCGCACCACATCAGCTCGCCGTCGCGATGGGCCCGGTTTGGGGGTTCAGTTCATTGGTATGCATGTTGGTTCGTGGAAAGTAACTGGCGATCGGGCGCCTTTCACGTTCTTCTTCTTTTCTTGCCCCTCATATCCCGCCTACCTACCGGATCGACCCCTGGGCGAGAACCATCCACGGCGGGTGTACGACATAGCACCTTGGCGGCGACCGATGAGGTCGCATCGGCTGATGTTCTAAAGGACCCTGCCCTGGGGATTATCTAGCCCTTGCCCGCAGCAGCCCCCGAGCGAACAAGCACCATAGATGGTACCGCAAGGTTGGTCAGAGGATGGATGGCCCCCTCCCTTCCCTCCCCGTCTGAGAAGCTGACCCGAGGAGGAGGGGAGAGTGGGGACCATCTCATATTCAACTCGTGTGCGACGAGGCAGGTAGGTAATTACAGCACGACAGGCCTAACAGAAGGCCAGGATCCGGTAGAGGTGCAATGAGACAGAGGCGCAAGAAAAGCGAGACAGAAGCAGAGGCAGAGAGAGACATGGGCAGACGCAGTCCGCGGCAAGGCAAGGCAAGGCAAGGCAAGGCAAGGCAAGGCAAGGCAATCATGGCATCTGCAAGCTGAGGTGTAGTGTAGATACAGTCAGTAGACGCTTCTTCGCCGCTGCTGCATGGCGCCAGCATGTACTACTACAGTAACAAACCCCCGCACGTGGAGCTGTTTCGATGCGCTACGGGGATCCTTTGGAGAGGGGCATCCATCATCCATCGTCCGTCCTCGTCACCTCTTCCACACCCCCCCGTGCCATGCCATGTGTACCATCCTTCGTTCATTATCCCCCGCAGGCCGCTACTGGGTGCTCACTGGGCGTTCGCTGGGCGCTGAATACGGAGTACTGCGTCCTCTCTTTGTCCAAGTATTTTGCCGCGCTGGTTTTTTTCCTTCCTTAGCACTGTCGAGCCGGGGCCTGGGCTAAAGCGCATAACCACCCACTAAGTGGCACACCAGCATCACATCAGCAGCCACTACCCAGAGAGGCATGAGAGATTTGGTATGTGACTAGGGAAGTAATGAACGAACGAACGAACGAACGAATGCGTAGTGTTTGAAGCACATGGGGCCGGCCGCCCTTTGTGGACGTTCGTTTCTGCATCCTCCACCGCGTGTTTCCTCCACTTCTTCCCAGATTTGCCATATAGGTACCCTGGGTATGCTGTATACAGTACAGTACTTGTTGTACTCGACTTGGACTCGCCTACTCCCACATACACACACACACACACACACACACACACAACACTTTCTCTCTCTCTCTCTCACTCACTCACTCACTCACACACATACTCTCCCTCTCACCCACTTAATCAACTGTCGACGCACACCGGTTGGACTGCCTATAGCTTCCAGGCTCAGCTTAGGTGCTTGGCCTTTGCCTACCTGAGTGGTTGGTTGACACGAACCCTGCGCATGAGCGCCGAGGTGTCCCTGTCCCGTCCTTTGCTCCCGCCATCCATCCCCTCCCTCCTTGTCTCTCTCCCCCTCTCTCATCAACAATCAACAATCAATTCTGCTGTTGCCTACTGCCGCTGCCTGAGTCGTACCTCTACACGCCCCGACTCGACTCGCTCTATCCACCCGGGTTTCCATCCTTCACCTTGACATTACCTACCTTGCAGCCCTCTCTCCACTCCAATTCTTCGAAACGCCGCTCGTCTGTCGCCAATCTCTAGCCTTCTCATCCCGCATTTGCCTCCGAGATTCCCTTTCGGTTCTCCTTCGCCCGCTTACCGTTGCTTTCAACTCACACTGAACCCGTTCACCGACCGCACGCCACCGTACGCCGCCGAATACCTAGCTAGGTGCACGGAAAAAACACACAGCCAGGCAGCCTCCGATACAGACACACGACGCCGACGAACCGGACAAAGACAGGCCGACGACAGGTGTACCCCTAGAACTGGCGCCCGCCTCCATGTTTCACCTCGCGGCTCGCTCCAAGGGTCCAAGGTCTTTTGGAGTTGTAGTCAGCGCAAAAACTCACCGCACCTCATATTTTCTCCAAGCCTCGCTCTTCGCTCGCTCGCTCGCTCTCTCTCGAATCTCGGACCTCGATACTCGATAGTCGCAAAAAAAAAAAAAAAAAAAAAGGAAAAAAAAACCCCCCCCTCTCCCTCATCTGCCGTCGCAACCTTGAGGGCCCGCCTCAACCACACAGCTCATCATGCCGCTCATCAACGGCCAGAAAATGGCCTGGTAAGTCGTGCATTTTACTCTCCTGTCGCGATCCCATCTCGCTCTCGCCTGTGCCCTCTGTGGCATGAAGCCCCTCTCTCCTATCCTCTCACGCGAGCCAGAGCCATGCGCCTGTCATGACTCCTTATTCCTGTCGAACCCCGCATTGCGTTGGACCCTGAAGCTGACCCTTTCCACCTTTCGCCGCTCAGCGAGCCATGTATTCGTGGTCATCGTTCCACGAAATGCACCCACGCGAATGAGCGCTTGATGGTCCCCGTGCGAAAGCCCGGCCGACCGCTGAGCACATGCCCGCACCCGCCCTCCCGCGGCTGCGGCTGTGGCAGCGTCACGGCCGCCATCCCGAAGAAGCAGAAGTGCGGCTGCGGGTCGAGTAGCGGAACACCCACCACCGACTCGTCGTCGAGCGTTACTAAGGCAGAGTCACCCGCGAGCGATGCCCCGCCATTGTCCCCGACCAAGGCCCCGGCCTCCTTTCGAATCCAGAAGATGGCAGCCAAGTCTGGCAGTCGCAAACAGTCGTTCGACCCCGCCAACTTCGAGAGGATGGATGCTTCCAACATCAACATCCTGCCGCCCTTGGACATGCCGCAGCCGAGCCACATATCCCACGCAAACATCGCGATGCCCGCCATACCCGTACAGAGACCCGGCATGGAGTACGGCACGATGCCGATCATGGGTGGCGTCAACGGCGGCTTTCATCACCAGCCCATCATGTACCCCATGTTTCCACAGCCCATGCCCACCCCCGTGTTCCCGAATGGCGCCGCCATGCCGATGCCCCATACGAACGGCGCAACCTCGACAACGGGCACGCCGGCGCCGGCGTCGATTCCCGCCCCAGTGACCGCCACGAACGGGGGGTCCTGCTGTTCTGGCAAGGCTAACGGAGCTGTGAAGCCCGCGCCACCACCGCTGTCACTGACAAGCGTCAGCACAGGGGGCTCGTGCTGTTCAAGACCGGGCAAGGCCGAAAGAAGCTCTACACAACCTTCCAGTGTCAGCTCGAGTCCAAAGACGCAGCCGAAACCGAACATGGGTAGTTGCTGCTCCAGCAAGGCGCCTACAGTTAACACCGACTTGGCGACGAACGGCGGTGGCCATTACATGTCCAACGGCCATGCGTCGCCTTCGAGCGCGGTGGCCATGTCGCCTTTCCAAACACCGATGGCCATGTCACAGGGAATATATCACTCCTACTTTCAACCGACCATCTTCACTTACCCGCCGCAATACGGTTCTTTCATGTCGCCCCTGCAGCCGGAGCAGTGGAAGCAGGCGATGGAGGCCCTGCACTACGGCCAGCCGATTCCGCAACCCGCAATGTATAGCACGCCGCCGAACCCCATCTTCACACCGGAGGGCACGACAACGACGGGACCCGAACCGACGTCGCATACGTGCGGTTGCGGCGACGGATGCCAGTGCGTGGGCTGCGCCGCACATCCTTACAACGACGCGACACAGGACTACGTGCGGTCCGCGTACTTGAGCATGCACGAAGACTCGTATGGGGCGGCGAACGGGACGAACGGCACAAATGGGCACTCGGAGCATACGGTAGCCAACGGAGCAGGAGCCCACGGGGCCGAGTCTCACGCGAATGGAGACGGCGGCGGCTCTCCGCCCGCGCCGCAGACGCCTTCGGATGCAGCATCTGGGCTGAGCGAAGAGCAGGCGCTATCGGCTAGCGACTTCTTCTTCGTCACGTATCCGTTCAGCGGAGACGGATGCGCCGGCGAGACCTTGTCGTGCCCCTGCGGCGACGACTGTCAGTGCCTCGGCTGCTCGATACACAACAACTCACCGATCCCCGAGTCACAGCGCGGCGTTTGACTGTGACGGACGGCTGGAGTCAGAGAGCACGACTCGGTTGGATGTGAAGTGTTTTAAGACCACAAACATGGCTTGATGACAATGGATGAATGAGAATTATGTCTGGGAAGGGGAAGGTCGGCATCGGTCTGCCAAGTCATGGCTTGCATCTGCGGTGTTTTTTTTCTTCTTCTCTTCTTTTCTCTAAAGACGATACCCTACACACTGGCTCTGTCGCAGTACTCGTAGATATTATTTTGACGGTCCCTGGAAGACCGAAACCCAGGCCTTTGCATAGCCCCTTTTACTGCGTGCGCCGCGCCTTTGCACATCAAGAAGCACTGTGCTGAATCCTCTCTAAACGTGTACATCTTGGGTCGCGATCCCACGCCCGAACCCCAATGCTGTGCCTGATAACAACCACCGGGGTCGGATGAGTCATCTCGGGCCGGTCGTCGAAAGAGATGAGGGGAACTCGGCATGTATGGCCGAGGGTGTGGTACTCTCCGGGGCCGAATTTGGGGTAAGACCCCACCCTACAACTCGGACCACCCCCCAAGTCGGACCATACAAAAAAATCGTCATTTTAGCCCAATGGTCACCATTTGTTAATTATATAGATTAACCTATACAAATGCCAAACTATCTATATTACAAAGAGGGATTTACCTCTGCTCTTTCTTTTGCTGCCTTTGCCTCTGCTATTGCTTTTTTTGCCTTAGCTAGTGCCTTTGCTGCCTTAATTACTGCCTTCTTAGCCTCCTCTTTAGCTTACTCCTTAGCTGCCTTTTCTTTTGCTATAATAATACTCTTTATAGTAGTAAAGCAAGTATTTAGATTAATAGTAACCTTGCCCTTTTTATACTTCTTTATATAGTCTAGCTAGGCCTTAAGTGACTATATCCTTTTACTATTCTTTACTAGTGTAGTGTTTATATTATTAAGCTACTTTTCTACCTTTGTAAAGAGTAGTCTCTAAGTATTATAATCTTATTTATTATCCTCCCCTTAAGGATCCTATAGACTCTAATACCTCCTTAAGTCTCTTAACCTTTAAGGAGTTTTAATAGTAAACTATTAGGGTGTACTAGGCTTAGTAGAGAAGCTAGGATCCTATATTAGAGCCTTTAGGTTATTAGTATTATTATCTAGGTTAATAAATTTACTTATAAGAGGCTAAGCTATATTTATAGGCTATAACCTTGTTGCTAACTAGCCTACTTAGATATTCTTCTTTATAAAGGCCTCTCTTAATACTTTAAAATAATAGTAAAGAAAGTTCTACTTCCTAATTAAAGTACTACTTAGGTCTATAAATACCTCTAAGACTTCTTTTTAATAGGCTTACTTTAAGAGAGAAAAAACTAAAACATTAAGAGGTTAAGTAATATAGCTAGTATAAGGTAGTAAGTAAAGTAGGTAAATATCCTACTAAAAGTATTCCTATATAAAGTTATTAAATATATAACTCCTATGCCTATCTATAATAAGAAAAGTCTTAGAATTAAGTTTCTTTACCTCTAGTATTATAGCTAGGATAAAGATAGTCTTAAGCTAGTTAAGGCCTATCTTATTTAAAGTCTAGCTATTCTTTAATAATATAAACTACTATTAAGCAAAGGATTTAAGTTTAGGAGGAAACTACTGTTATTATACTAAAGCTTTCTTAAAGATAACTAGAGGAGGTAATCTTTTATTATCTATAAAGATATACTTAAGAATACTTGTCTAAGTGTAGGCTTTAGAGACTTAGATATATATAGATTACTTACTAGACTTCCCTAGTACTAAAGACTATTAAGCCTCCCCTTTAGTAATCCTAGTCTTGTCTATATTCTATTATAGATATTATAAGATATCCTTAATAATAGGGAGTATAAGTAAGCAAAAAAGCTCCTTAATCCTCTCTTTAGTAATATACTTAATCCTCTTAGAGCTAATCTTCTTTACCCTTAGGGTCTTTATAGCTAGATTTTTTTACAAGAATCCTTTTAGCTACTTTCTGCCTAATAGCTATAAATTATTGCTAGCTCTAAGGACTCTCTAGGCTATCTCCTTAACCTATAAATAACTAGGTGTAAAGCTAAAGGCCTTCTAGGATAAAGCCTAGTTAATAAGGCGCTTTTCTTGTATTTAACTAAGCTATTAATAGTTAGCTTTAGCCTCTTTAATTAATATAGCACCTTAAAGGTAACAGTAGAGTGTTATATATAGGATGCCTTAGCGCCTAGCTGCTTTACGATAGCTACTACTAGCAAGGACTTTATTAATTGCCCTTTTAAGTAACTTAGGGGTATAGTTTAGCATTCTAAAGCATTTGGTATTTTTAAAAGAATTAATTTGATTTTTTGTTGCTGGGATATTTTGGTTTGTAAAAGGTGGTTAATTACTAGAAGCACAAAAAAGGGGGAAAATAGTCAATGTGAACACGTGGTCCGACTTGGGGGGTGGTCCGAGTTGTAGGGTGGGGTCTTACCCACGGCTCCGCGGGGCACCGACCTGAAGATCCAGTCCCCAACTTCCCTCCCCCCCCCCCCCCTGCTTGTTTTGGCGCTTGAGCGACAGGCGGCAGTGGCACGAGCCTTTTCCTTTGAACAACGTCAGCAACGACACAGCCAAGCACTCGGGATATTGCAGTTTCTCAACCAGCCCTCTTCTACCTTTCGTCATCGTTTGCGATTAATCGTCTTGGTTTTTCTTCGTCGCAATAAGGAACACTCGGCCAGCTCCGGCAGATCGACTCAACCGTCGTAGCAGAATTCTCGCTGCTGAAACCGTGGTCAGACAGGACGGACAAACTCCAACGTCAGGCATCCCCACCACCATTCTTATCCGGTGAGGCATACCAATCTCGCAGAGGGGGGTCCTTGTCAGGACTTTTAAAGATCTGACGTGCGATTTGCCTGTCATCGTCAAGGGAAAAAAGCTTGATTGCAGCCTTGTCGGGTAGACTCGCCGGCAATCTTCATTCGAGGGCAAGGGAGGATCATCATTCTTTCAGGTCTGACGAGGTTTGTCTCATCTTTGTAAAATCGGGAAAAAGTTTGAGAAGCGTTCGAGACTAGACGCCCAGCCCATCATGCCTATGGACGAGCGCTCGGGTGAGCGGAGGAACGCGGAACGGCAACACAGGCGGACGCGCTCTCGGTCCGTAACCCGTACCCGATCGCGGTCGCCCAGACGGCATCGGGATGAGGCTAGGCGGAGGTCTCCAATCGGTGACGGCGATGGCGGCTCGCATCGGGAGCGGAGGCGGTCTCCACGCAGCGAGGACCGTGACCGGGAGTCCAGACATCATCGCCGGCATCACCACCACCACCACCACCACCACCGCCACCGGGGCGACAAAGACAAGGACCGCAGCAACAAGACCGCCGCCGCCGCCGCCGTTGAGCCTCTGCCTTACGAAGCCCGGCAGCTGTCCAAGTCGGAGCTCGGGGTCTTCCGGCCGCTACTGGCGTATTACCTCGACCTTCAAAAGCAGAAGGACATCCGTGACATGGACGAGCGGGAGGTCCGGGGCCGGTGGAAGAGTTTCGTGGGGAAATGGAATCGCGGGGAGCTGAGCCAGGGGTGGTACGACCCCGAGATGTTTGTGGCGGCCAAGGAGAGAGCCATTGAGGAGGGCATCGATGGGCCCAGGGAGGAGGTGCGGCGCGACGATGTTGAGGTGGTGAAAGAGGAGAGGCGTGGTGGCGGGTGGGGCGAGGGAGATGGAGATGGAGAGGACAACGACAACGACGACGACGACGATGATCTTGGGCCAAGGCTCCCACCCACCGCCCGGGAAGGAGGCCAACGCGCAGGCCCCGGGATCCCGAGCATGGCGGACCTGTCCCTCCACCGCGAGACGCTGGCCGAGGAGGCGCAGCGGGAGAGGGAGGCGCGGGCGGCTGACCTGCGGCAGCAGCGCAAGGACGACCGGAAGCTACAGCGCGAGAGGCTGGACGACGTGGCGCCGCGGGCGGAGGCCGGGACGCGCGAGAGGCAGCTGGAGAAGCGGGCGCTGGTGAACGACAAGATGAAGGAGTTCCGGGACAAGGGCGGGGACGGCGGCGTGCCGGAGGTCGGGGAGCAGGAGCTCATGGGGGGCGGGGACTCGTTGCAGGAGTTCAAGGCGATGAAGGCGCGGGAGGAGAGGAAGAAGACGGAGAGGGAGCTGCGGCGGGAGGAGATTGCGAGGGCGCGGGAGGCGGAGCGGGAGGCGCGGGTGAGGGAGTACCGGGAGCGGGAGGAGGGGGTCATGAAGGGGCTGCGGGAGCTGGCGAAGCAGAGGTTCGGGTGAGGGGGGGGGGCATAGACGGCTGTTACTGCCATACTCTATACCTTGGAATTTTCCCAAAGGGGTCTTATGAGATATTCCATAAGGTTAGTTAATAAACAAATGCGACCATATTCTTTAGAGTGAGGAACACTAAGAAGAGATAGCGAGGTACCGTAATAAGTGATGATATATCGAGAATACAGATATGGGAAGCTGCCAGACGTCCGAGCAGACACAAACAAGAAGATGGGGTTTAGAAAGAAACATCCAAAGCAACCAAGCTGATGACAAAGAATCACACTCGGCTTCGTTCATTTCCATTTGATCATCTCAAGTCGCGCCACCTGTTGGTTTGTTTGTAATTGGAAACGTGTAGATAGCCCGACGAAAGCCGCACTGTACTACACGTGTGTTTGAACTACGTACGATACAGTGTCGACCGACAAAACCGACTCTGCACTGTACCCACAACTTCACAGCATCGCAGAAGAAGAAAAAAAGAAAAGGAAAAAAAAAAAAACCCGGTAGCAAAAAAATTGCGACTCATCCTCTCTCTCTCTCACCCCGCACCCGTTCAGGTAAGTCGGCTCCTCTCAAGATCGGAACTCTCAACGGCCTCTGAAAAACTACTACAGAACTCTTTTAACCCCGGAAGGACTTGTAACAAAAAAAAAAAAAATTTCACCTAAAAAGAGGCCTCAGTTGTCGGGGAGGTGTTCTCACTCTTGCTTCAGAACCGACCCCGCCATTGCATCTGCCCCTCCTCACCAACGTCCCCAAGTCGTCCACCTCGGAACAAGTTTCCCACAAGCAATGAGCCCCGTCAGCGACGTCGCCGACGGCGACACGGGGGACCTCTTCGCCGACCCGGAGGACTACTACCCGCCCACGCCGCCGCCCACGACGCAAACCCACACGCTGTCGTCGGGCCGCGTGCTCACGCTCCACCTCGTGGGCTACTCGCCGACCGAGGCGCACCACCTCTGGAACGGCAGCCGCGTCGTCTCGGACTACTTCGAAGCGGACCCGAGCCGCGTCCGAGGCCGGACGGTGCTCGAGCTCGGCGCCGGCGCCGGCCTGCCGTCGCTGACGGCGGGCATCCTGGGGGCGAGGCGCGTCGTGGTGTCGGACTTCCCCGACGCCGACATCGTGCAGACGATGCAGAAGAACGTCGACGAGGCGGGCGACCTGGAGGGCGTCGTCGTGCCGAGGGGGTACGTCTGGGGCGCCGACGTGGCGCCGCTGCTGGAGGTCCTCGCCGAACCGGAGCCGGAGCCGGAGCCGGAACCGGAGCCGGCGGGTGGTGGCGAGCAGACGACGACGACGACGACGACGGTAAGGGCGACGGGGAGGAGGAGGAGGAGGTTCGACGTGCTGGTGCTGGCGGACCTGCTGTTCCGGCACTCGGAGCACGGCAAGCTCGTCGACACGATCTGGAACGCGCTGGCGCGGGAGAGGGGCGCCGTGGCGTACGTCTTCTTCACGTCGTACCGGCCGTGGCTGCGGCACAAGGACCTCGCCTTCTTCGACGTGGCGCGGGAGAGGGGGTTCCTGGTGGAGCAGGTGCTGGAGAGGAAGATGGAGAAGCCGCTGTTCGAGGGGGACCCGGGCGACGTCGAGGTGCAGAAGACGGTGAGCGGCTTCGAGGTGCGGTGGCCGGAGGAGCTGCTGGAGGGCTGAGAGGTGTTCGGGAGAAAGGGAGGGGGAGGGGGAGGGTTGCGATCATGCTTGGAGGGGGTCAGACTTGAGAGGCTCCTTTCTTTTCTTCTTCTTCTTTTTTTCTAAATCGAGTTATAAAAAGAGAAAGGGCATGGATAGGTTCATGAGCGTTCGGCATTTGGGAGGGCATCGGTTTGGCATCTAGGACGATGGCACAGCAAGGAAAACAGCGCAAGGCGGGCGGTGGATGGAGGGGGGCCTCGTAGCCGAGGATAACACACCTCCTGGGCTGGGATGCGGTTTATTCAGGCGACGGGATCCTGTCACGCAAGGGACTGGCGGCGGAGGGTGGGAAATAGACTACTAGAGAAGGGGGAATATCTGCCATTCACTGGAATACCAGGTGATATCGGGCATTGCCCAGTTATTTTGTTTTGCCTCCCTCCCGGCGACTCGGCGACGCAGTGAGTCCTGTATTTCGCCTCGACGAGTCCACCTTTGCTCTCCGTTTTGTCTTTCTTGGGCATAGCTGGGAAGGACGACGAGCTTATGCTGGAGCCGGCGTAACCTTGGGCACAACAGAAAACCAAGCCCCGAACTTCACTCCTCTACCTGTGAGACCGATTCTTTTCCTGGCTCGTGCCGTGGGCATCGGCCCCGTCCCGTCCAATGGTACCGTTTGTACACTGCATGGCCCCGAGTTCTATAGGAGAGCCGGTCGGTTACTTGGAAGAGATGCCAGATTTTCTTATGATTCGGACGGAAACATTTCTAGCGCCGAGGTCACGAGTCCCGCCTTCTGTGTGGCAAAGATAGGAGAGATGCCCCGTCTTGAAGTGCCGGTCTGCATATAACCAGCCACCAGCCGGCAATGCCAAAGAGCCAAGGAGCTAGTGATTAGGGGCCAGAAACGAATGAGAAATACGGGGAAAGAGTTCCTTATACCAAGCGATGTCACCAGAAAACTGGCCACTTGGATCGAGTCAGATACGTCGAACAAGTTATGTTCGGGCTCAGTGTTTACCCGAACACTACAGCCACAGCTGCAGGAGTCTTCTTTTGCTAAAAAGGGCTACCGATATCAGCAGGTGCCGGGTAGCTCAAACGCTTCCTTGTCCGCCGATGGTTCAACCAGTGACCAACGAGTCGATGGAACCCGCTCCATTCAAGACCCAGTACCATTTGTTGCGACCAGCAGAGATGCTAGCCACCTGATATATAAGTGAAGCAGTGCCGAATTAGGCTATTCCTGGAAGCCCGTCAGCAGACCATGTAGACAATCGCCCGTTACATCGCTCGCATTGCGGTTCCGTAGGCGTCTTGGCATCGGAGGAGTTGTACCGACACGGGAAGCCACCGTTATCGCATCTCAACATTCGCGGCGCGACGCCATGGGCTTCTTCTACCAGCCAACGGCAGCTCCTCCCTGGCGCGGACAGTACGGCAAGGGTACGTATGTTCCGGCAACAGTGGGAAATCTGATGATCCGGTCGAGTGGTTCAGCCAAGACGAACGGCGGTCTTGAGGGTGCTACATGTCCGAACCGTCGGTGGTAGTGTCGCAGTGAGGTTGGACGGGCTGTAATCGTTGGGGAAGAGTTTCTTGTGCTCACGGGGGGTCGGGAAGACGCATGCCGAGTTGAGTAGCGAACGGGAGGGGGATTTGACGCGGGAACCAAACCCGCGTCCGAAGCAGATGTTTTTGTGCGTCGCCAATATAATCATCGGCGGGGAAGAAAGAAGGCGGCCCTTATCTCGTCCTTGCTGCCGTGGAAAACGCCCGAATGTCTTCACATGGAGCATAAGCCGATGGAGAGGCCCCTAGAGCCACAGCAACCCCCACGGACTGCTCGAGGCTGGGGACAAGGAGACGCCCGAAGAGGAGATGGAGATAGCATTCGGAGTGATGACGGATTGGGAATGGGCTGGATGCAACGCCAAAAGGAGCGTGGCCCTGCTTGATGTTGGAGCCGAGGTCAGGTCCCACGTCACTCAAACGGCTTTCTATCTGAACTGGCGTTGACAAGCCTTGGCCATTGGGGGGCTATGGACGTGTGATGGCTGCAGGAGACTTGAGGGGTTGTTTACACAAGGACGTGGGGTGGAGAGAAGACGGCAGCAAGCAGGGATAGGAAGATGGAACGTGCTCTCTGACTACAGACCAGGGAAGGAAACGATGAAAAAGATTAAGGCAAACGCATGAGCGTGTCTTTCCGGCGCACCTTATCGTGGTCATGGATGTTGTGTGTGTGAGTTTGTTTCTGGCCAGAGTGTGAAGTGTGAGCTTGTGAAGTGAAGTAAGTGAAGTGAGGTACATACAGGTAGGTAGGGTACCGGTAGTAGGGTAGGTAGGTACTCCGTACACCTCAGGAGCCGTACCTACCTACCTTGTCTGTGGAATGTGCAAACGGGGAAAATGGAGAAGGAAAATCCGAACCGGGGGAGAGGGGTTGTGTGGAGCACATACTACGTACACCATAGTGGGGCCAGGTTTTTTGTTTTCTTGCTTCAAAATTACCCCACACTTTGCACCTTGGAGGCAGGTGCCTCTCTGAGTGTGAGTACTCCGTACCTACCTAAGGGATCGCTGTTTCCGTTCCCGTTTCCCGCAATTGCTCCTGCCGCAACAGGCTCGGGGCTTTCCTGCATCTTGTCGTCTGGGTCCGACGCGTGCCTGCCTCTGCATCCACGAAGTGCTATCCGCCTGCCGCCTGCCGCCTGCCGCCTTCCAATACAGGGCAGGCTCTCCCCATCTACTCTCGCCCACCATTCATCGTCCACCCACATCACAAACGACAGCAAAACCGGATCCCCCATCCCCCCGTTTGCCCGCTGCGTGTTGCAGCCATCGGGAATTTTCCTGACATTGGCTTGAAGATGGGATGTCACGTCCAAGGGGTCAATGTACCGTGTGGTGTGGTGTGGTGTGGTGTAGGGGCCCAGAAGACTCGACTGCAATTTCCCGCCACCCACAACGCCTTGTTACATGGCTATTGCGTTGAGGGTGGCCATTTGCGGATGAAATGGGGTGGTTGATTGAGAAGGAGAGAGCAGAGCGGCGCGGCACAGTTGTTTCACGACGACGACGACGACGACGAGCGTTGTAACACAAAAGACGAGAGGAAGCGTTGGACGTGTGCACCTGTGCCTCACCCGGCTGCAACTCTTGTGCGCGCTCCATATGAATGCCGAGACCCGACATCAATCTGAACCGGCCAACAAACCTAGGTAGCGAAGTTACGCGCCATGGACGTGTTTGGGCTCTTTGTCATTTATGCAGTGACTGCTGATGGCCTTGCCATTCTGGGGAGGGGGGGTTCCTCGGGGATTTTTGCGTTTGCCCAAACCCCTCCCCTCTCTCTGCGCTTCATCAAGCTCCCAGTCCATTCCAGTGCGAGTCTCGGCCTCCGCATTTGGAGACCAAGGGACGTTGTCAAGGAGGTACAATGATAGTGCCCGCATTTGGAGACGTGGAGTCATGTTAGCTTCTGATTTCCTCCCATGGCAAACTACAAACCGACAAGAAGCGCCAACCACGAGAAGAGGCATACCGAGCTTCGCCTTATTCCGCCCTATCTGACAGCGGCGGCGTTGAAGCTGAAGCTGATATGGGCCTTGTCGTCAGGGACTCATCCATCGGCTCTTGTCGACCCCGACCCCCCGACTCGCTCTTGTGGTTTCTCCAAAAAGGGGACGAGCGCGCGGTTCGTTAGCCGAAGCGGCCATCTCGCCTGGACAAGGGGGGGGGGGGGGGGGGGGTTTCCCTGACACGATTGGCCGTTATAGCAAGGCTGTCATTGGTGCGTCTTTGAGACCTGGACGTTTACGGAGTACTCGTCTTCCCCCCCCGGCGCCCCCGCTGTGCCCTCTGACCCTGGAAGATGGGCGATGGGAGCTTGTCTTGCCGTAATATGGATGCAGAGGGCAGAGTTTTTGGCGTGCGACGGAAGAGCGGAAGTGAGGAGAAAGGAAGAGGCCGAGCAGGGGGGAGCATCATCAAGTGTTTACATAGTATAAATATGGCCAAACCTTGAGAGATGGGATGGAGACTACCTATGTACAAAGTAGGTAGTGCTTACCCTCTACGTGTATGCTATGCTATGCTAAGCTATGCTATGCTAAGCTATGCTATGCTGTGCGGTGCTGTGCGGTGCTGTACTGCGCTGTGTTTTGAGCTTCACGACCCCTTATCGGCATCGGCATCGGCGTCATCGTCATTTTCCATCTCCGAGCCCTTGCCGACGAGGAATGATTTCATGGCCGGTTTCCCATTGGCACCGCGCCGCGAAGCTCCCTCCCCCTCACCACCGTGACCACATGCAACCCTGTTGCGGTGTGTTCAGGCATGTTGAGCAGGGCTGCTCCTGGGAAGATTGGCTCAAGCGTTGGGTGCACGTATACCTGGCTAGACGGTCTGGACAAGGTACTTTCCGCGGGGGACTCCACCGGAAAGGTACCTCACACATGTCAACCCCAAAGTCACCCACCCCCCGTTTCCCAGACAGACAGACAGACAGACTGGACAGACAAAAGAGGAGCAGGACAGAAGAAGCCTCAGTCAGGGCTTGCTTCCAGGCTGTTTTGCCATGCTCCAAAGTGTCTCGTCGGGATGTCGCTCGAGTCCGCCATTAGAAGGCATGTTTATTTTCCTGTTTGGCCGCATTATCTTGCCGTGCCTTGCCTCGCCTCACCTCACCTAGCAGGTGTATGTACGGTATGTACGGATACGGTATGTACGTATGTACGTATGTACGTATGTATATCCAAGGTACTTTGGGTTGTGTGCGTGTCGGGCAGTAGGACGCGTACACGTACCCGTCAGCATAGGTAGGTAGGTAGGTAGGTAGGTAGGTAGGTAGGTAGGTACACTACCCAGAAACGGCTGCTTCTCCAATGCGGAGAGAGAGGAGACAACCCCAGACCCCAGATTCCTTACCTGGATTTCCCCCCATTCAACGGAAGCCAATTCTTTCTCTCCTCATCACTCTCTCCACCTTTTCCCACCCATCACGACCACGACGACCACCTCACCTCACCTCACCTCGCCTCCCAGGCGCACCCCGCCCGGCTGTCCATATCCACATTCACGTCCGCGTCCGCGTCCGCGTCCACGTCCATCATCTCGTCGCATCACCTTTTTCTCCGCCCCCCCTCCTTCGCCATACCCTACCCGCCTCCTCCACACGCCGCCGCACCGGTTCTCTAGACCTGGCCTGGCCTGCCCTGGCCTGACCTCACCCACCTCCTCTCCATCTCCGAGGCGGCTTCCTTCCGCACGCCGCTCTCTTGCCCACGACACATGTGAAGCATTGACGTTGCATTCCAAGGCGGCTTCCTCCGTTGATCCTCCACGACACATAATCGAAACTCTGTCGCTCCTGGGCAGCAGGGCAACCGAAGCGCCGGCTCTCTCATTCTCACCCTTACCTTACTCTTGCTCTGGTCTCTTGTCTCGTCCTCACGCGACCATCTTGCAAACCCTTTGCGCCGCGCACACCAACATATACTCTCACCCACACCCGCCTGCTCCCATCTACGACGTCTGCAAGTCAAGTCTACCCCGAACGCCATTGCAGCGCCGCACCGGTCGATCTTGCCCTGCTTCTCCGCCCATCCCAGCATCCCGCCGTCGTCTACTTCGTCGTCGCACGGCGCGCCGCAGACAGCCGAGATTCCCGTGTTTCCCCTCTTCAGCCCATCCCCGACCAGCTCTCAGCTGCTCCCACCACCCGCGCAAGTACCAAGCTTCCAGATAGCTACCGCTACCTACCTCCCTACCTACTCCAGCCGATTCCTCCACCTCGCCTTACCTCACATTCGGCTCCTGAGGTACGGCCGCACCTCGCACCGTTTCTCCTTGTCTCGCTGCTCTGCCTGCTGCCGCCCTCCACCTCCGCTCTCGAGTTCCACATCGCTCAGAGCCTGGGTCGCCCATCCATTCGAATCTCTCCTCTCCTGTCTGTCTGTCTGTCTGTCCTCTCCTGCTGTACACTCCTCTCCTCATTCATCCATCCATCCATCCACCCATCCACCCACCCAACCTATCCGCCTCCTCTTTCTGTCTCCTCATCTCCATCAATTCCCCGCCTTTTTGCTCTCCCACCCCCTCCCTGCCATCTATCTACCTCGACCTCGCTGCCACTTTATCCAAGGGTGCTGTTGTTTGAGCCGACCGAGTACCTACAGTTAGTTCACGCTCCAATCCTCGCATGCATGCTTGTTTTTTGTGTCCTTTACCCCCGACGCCCAAACATCCAGACACGTTTGCCGCGACCTCCAACCGCGCACTTCCCTTTCATACTCGTCCTCAATCAGCCTGTATCCCTCGTGTCACTTGCCGCCGTGACGTGACACCAGTTCTTGTCCTCTTCCCCAACTCTACTCATCCGCATCCTCACATCTTGCCCACCCTGCTGCCACCGCCGGGGCATCCCGTTCCGAATCCCTACTTCTCGCTCCGTTCGCGCATTTCTTGCATGCTTCGTACCAACGCCCGAGATCACAGTCACTTGCAAACGCCAAACGCCACCGTTCGTGGACGCTTATGCTTGCCCTCATCCCGACGAGAGGCATCTGGATCAGACTTGCTTACCCGGGGGGCTTGCATGGAAAAAGACTAGACGAGGGGGCACCAGAGAAGGTCTTGGCCGCCGTATTCGTACCATACTCCTTGACGAGAGCTTGAAAAAACCTCCATTCCCTTCCGACAGTCTTCAGATCGATACACGGCGCACCACACCGCAAGGTATCCCTCTCGAGCCCAACTCTGCTCCTCCTTCCTTCTCCATTTCCCCCACTTTCTTGTGCTGTGTGGCCTCCGAGGAGGCCCTCGACCTGTCTAGACCTATCCGAGCACACAGTACCCTTCCTTCCCTACCCTTCCTTCCCGAGAGGGCAGGGCTCTCACGCAGATGCTCCCTCTCCAGTCTATAGAGGGCATGCCTCCTCACGGAGCCTCTGCCGCTGGGGAGAATGGAGAGACCCGGCAGCAGAAGCCCAAGACGTTGCCGTGCAAGTATTGCAGCAAACGCTTCAGGTGAGTTGTCCCCCTCCCCCCCCCCTTGTTCAAGTCACCCCTCCCCCACCCCAATTTGGTTGACATTTGCCCTACATTGGCTCTCTCTCTCTCTCTCTCTCTCTCTCTCTCGCACACACACACACACACACACTCTCTCTCTCTCTCTCTCTGGACCTTGCTTCTCGCTCACATTGCTTTTACATTTTAGGCGTGTGGAGCATGTTCAAAGACACGAAAGGACGCACACCAAAGAGAAGCCTTTCGCCTGCGGTTGGGCTCGCTGTGGGAAAACATTCGGACGACGGTGAGTCTATCAACCTTGCCCCCCCGGCCATTCATCATTTTGCCATTCTGCCCAAGTACCTACACCTAACCTACCACACGTCGACACCACATGCCGTCGCCTCACACACGTACCACACCACCCCAGCTTGCTTTATCCCAAGACTCTTCCCCCGTCCCAGCCTCCGACGCTAGACACCACCTCTTCTCTATTCTTAATGCTCACTAGTATCACGGCCAACTCTCCCTTGTGTCTGACTTTAGGAATATGCTTACATGGACATCAGTGATCTACTCGTCCGCCATGAGAAGCTCGTTCACCTTAACGAGGGTAGCAAGGAGAACAACCGCCCGAGGAAGACCTCGTCCAGCACCCACAATCCGCCGTCTTCCTCGGAGAGCCATGTTGAGCATGAGATGCTCGGCGTCCAACGCCCGCCCCAGCCCCACTATCACCAGGAGTCGATAACGCCCGTGGCGTCTACCATGGCTCCCGGTCCTCGCATGTCGGGCACGGCTCGTGCCGCTGCCTGCAACCTCGATTTGCTCTCTGATGCTGCTCTGGCCAGCGAAGTAAACCCTATGCAGCAGCCTATGATGCCGGATATGGGACGTCCGCCTTCAGATCACGCGAGGATCAAGTCCTATGACGAGTCCATGGGGTATCATGAGCGTCCGCGGGAGGACCAGAACATGCTGGCGCCTGGGTACGCTCCCCAGCCCCAGGCCGCGCCTTACGACGACTACCATATCTTCCTCGACGACTTTGCGCCTTCGCATTACCTCCCACCCCCGTATGAGTCTGACCAGCAGATGGGCGGTCTGTGGCCGCGGTCCGGCGACATGCATCATCGTGGACCGTCTAAGCCATCATCACAGTTTCCCTCGCGATTTCCTTCGGTCCAGCCCGACGGGAGGGAGGCGGTGGAGGGCGGCCCACGGAGCCACGAGGAGTTGACAAGAGCGCCACTTCGCATATCCGCTGCCGACCATACCGTGATCAAGAACAGGCTGGAAGAGTTTTCGTCCGTCATCCCCAACGACTTCGTCTTCCCGTCTCGCCATACTCTCACTCGCTTCTTGGAGGGCTACATCAGCGGCTTCCATGAATACCTCCCGTTTCTTCACATTCCTACTCTGACACCCGCCGAAATGGCACCCGAGCTTCTCCTTGCGATTCTGGCCGTTGGCGCTCAGTATCGATTCGAAAGTCACCGAGGTCACGCTTTATGGTATGCCGCCAAGGCTGTTGCGCTTGAACAAATTCGACGGCGGCATAGTCACGAAGTGCATGCCCTGCTCCCGACACCAGCTGCGTACAGCCCGCACTCGACGCGACCCTCCCCGACCTCTGGCTTCCGTCACACCTTTGCTTCGGCCCAACAAGATCGCCCGATGACTCAAGACACCCACCGAGAGCCTTTGTAAGCGCATCATCTGTTTATGCGCCATCAGCACACTAACCTTTTGAACAGCTCGCCGAATACGCCACAAGCCCGACTTGAGACGACCCAAGCCGTCCTTCTACTTTTCGCAGTAGGGCTCTGGGGAGCCAAAGCCATCTTGCACGAGGCTCTGTCCCTGCAGAGCCACCTCGCCATGCTGGTACGCGAAGAGGGTCTGGTCGCCGAGTCCGGTCCGGCCGTCGCGCCAGATTGGGAGACTTGGATCCGACTCGAAGGGGCTACGCGGACAAAGCTCATAGCATACTGCTTCTTCAACCTCTGCAGTATCGCGTACAATGTGCCGCCCCTTATCCTTACATCGGAACTCGGCCTCTTCTTGCCCTCTCCATCCCGGCTGTGGAGGGCCGAGTCAGCATGGCAGTGGCAGGAAGACCGGCAAAATTACCCGTCCGCCGAGATCACCGTCCACGACGCCTTCTCTAGGGTCTTGACGACCTCGCCCCAGGGCCTGCCTCCGCACATGTCGTCCCTCGGAAATTACGTCCTGATCCACGCTTTGCTGCAGCATATATACCTGTTGAAGCAAACCTCCTTCGCGCTGAGCTCGCCGTTCGGGCCCCAGAGAGGCCTGAAGCCGGAGGACGTTGAAGAGGTCACCGCGGCGCTGCGGATCTGGCAGGTCAGTTTCGAACATCGACACCAGTTACGTGCGGCCGATGCAGGGCACGTGGGCAACAGCGACTCGTTCCCAGGTGGCCCGGTAGCTTTCAACTCGACTGCTCTCTTACGTCTGGCGTACATTCGCCTGTACACGGAGATCCCGCCTGGAAGGTGCCTCGAAACCCGGGATCATATGCTGGTCGCTTCGTCGCTGAGCGGCATGCCCCTTCTGGTTCGTACCTTGAGGCTGCACAGAGCCGTGTTCCAGGCTATCCATGCCCTGTCCATGTTGGTCAAGGCCGGTGTCAACTACGTTGCGAGGACAAAGAGCCTGGAATGGAGCATCCAGCACGCCTGTAAGTACCCTTCCAAGCTGACACGGCTTCCGCTTGCTAACTCGGGCTGTTTGCAGTGTGCAACTTTGAATGTGCCATCCTGTTATCCAAGTGGCTTCTCACCCTCGCGTCGATCGGGCCGAACGATCCGCCTGCGACACCCGAAGAGAAGAATCTTCTGCAGTCGGTTAGGAGGATGCTCGACGAGACGGAGTTCGCCGTGCCCATTGATCCATCCCTGGGCGGGCCCGCAGCCGGGCAGCCTGCCAGCAGCGAGGTGTCTGCCAACGACAGCACGCGGCTAAGGCAGCTGGCCGCGGCGGTCATCAGGCTCTGGGCGGAGACTTTCAAGGGCTCTCACATTTTCGAGATGGTCAGGGTCATGGGCTCGAGTCTGGATGGGTATGCCGATTTGGTCGAGAAGCCCCGAGACAGGACGCCTCTAGGCCGCATCGCCCATGATCCCAGCCTCGGGTGACGGGCCCGGGTAGCAGATGACTACACCTAATACCGGATAATCGGACCTCGCAGATTGTGCAGTTGCTCGAAGGGGGGCAAGGGGCAGGGCACGTCGCTGGTGATTAACAAAGCTCAACCGTTTGATGCAAAGAAACGCCATTTTCTCCCGATTCGGTTGCTCGCAGCCCAATTCTGTGCCTTGAAAAGCTCTGTTCGGTATGGGCCCCGGTCCCCGTCTCGAAAGGGACGGTATCGTAACGGCGTGGTCAAGACGACTCGTTGCGTTTTCGTATGCGTGAGGGGTAAAAAGCTGGCCCAACGCCCAGAAGAAGCATTTGAAGTTGTGTAGCTAAGAGAGGGCGAGAGAGTAAATTGAGGGTCTGGTGTGTCGTTAGCTTCCCCCGCCCTCAGACGTTGGAGAGAGACCAAAGTCGGGATCTCGGGGCGTCGAGCCGGCGCGGAGTACCAACAGACAGGCAACGGCTACGTGGCATTGAGTGCTCAGAGACGAAGCAGGGGGAAACGTCTGGCGCGGCGCTTCTCGTGCACGTTTCGACGTATCTCGTCAGGCAGCAAAAGAAAGGGTCGGAGAATAGTGGTGGTACCGGTAGTGGGCTTTTTGTTTTTTTGCTCTTGCTTTTTCGTGCTTGTCAATTTATTGGTCCGGGTCAGCTTACCCACCGGTTTCGAGAGGCCGCATCTCGGCCGATTTGGGTTTGTTGACGTTCCGCTTTTGGATAGGGGATGGATGGATGGATGGGTGGGATTGATGTAGCCGCCACCTCAGCAGCACCAGCTGCTGCGGCCACGGCGGACGACGACGACGGTGACGCGATATGCGTACTGAGACCGAATCGGCGTTGACAGGCTCTAAATGAATAATGACAAAAATAACGGGTTGACCATCTCGTATGTATGGGGGTGCTTGCAGGAGGTGCCTGGGCGTCATCGATGCCCGGGCCTAGAACTCCACCGACAGCGCGTGGAGCCGTTAGTGAGCCCAGACCCGGAAAAAAGAAAAGGAAGAAAAAAAAAAGTCGAGGTTGCTCGTAGAGCAGCATGACGAGCAATGAGGGACAGGGATATGTGACTTGGGATGTGCCACCCGAGGAGGGAGAATATGGGGATTTTCCTTGATAGGCCGGGTCGCAGAACCTGTGCTGGATGTGGTTGACGTTTTTGATATCGCCAAGATCGGGCGCTGTCAGGTCACCGGAGGGATTCTCCCGTACGGAGCTATTCTCGGAGGAGTATGCTAGGCACTCACTCTCTTACGGTTCTTGTCCTACTTTTTGAAGCCAGGGGGGCTTTCATGTTGGGAATCACTCGAGAGCTGAATGGCGCGATTGCTTGGGTGAGGGTTACACACACACACACACACACACACACTCACACACACACACTCACACACACACACTCACACACACACACACACTCTCTCTCTCTCTCTCTCTATACGCCACTGTCGATGGGCAGACCTGTGGGAGATGCCATTGGTGCCGGGCAATGCCCCCTTTCGATTTAAAAACTCACGTATTTGGGGCCCGGGTTTTCGCCTTTCCCACATACATATACAACGCCGCGGTGGTATCTTCTGTTCGGTTCGGGGCGGTTTTCTTTCATTTTGCAAAATACATAAAAAAACAATAAGAAAAATATGGTAACTGCGGAGGGTGGGGTGTCCGTTGCGGCTTTCTGCCTTTCCATGATACCAAGGCCGCATGTCTTATCGCTGCCAACGGTCTTGTTGGTGGGGAAGGGAATGCCATGGCTTGCTCAAGGACCCTGGATTGATGAGAAGGCGCTCACGTATGATGATTTGCTTTCAGACAGCGGCCCCCTCTTGCGGAAGACGCTCTCCTAGCGGATGGGACTTAGTAACGACGCCAGGCGAGGTTCCGAGGTTCTGCGGAGGAGCGCCAAGAAGGCGGTTGGCGGCTGCGGCGGCAGTTTGGGAGGTAGAGGGAAGACGATGGTGGCGACGGTGGCGGTGGCGTGGTCGAAGTCTTGTCCGACCAACAAGGTTGGAACAAAGCTGGCGTTGGCGGCAGCGGTGGTGATTGATGCTACTTCAGCAAATACATCAATGACAAAACGTATCATCACAGCTTCTGGGGAGAAGCTGGCCTCTCACCCAGGCACAGTCCAGTTGTAGGCGGAGGTACGGCTAACGGCCCTCTCGTGGGGCTTGCGCCTTTGGCCCCTTTTTTCCTTCTTCCGTCCCGTCTTCCATCCCCCCGTCCTACCTTTCGTCCTACCTCTTTTCAGACATAAGCTGGCCTCAACTCAGAAGACCATCGTTAGTGGATTAACGACCGCAATCAGCCAACAGGTCTATGTTTGAGGGTAACTTGCAGATTAGTTTCAACGGGTCCCTCATCGCCGGTGCTCGTGTATTCACTGTCTGCCGTTTGCAGCAAGACGGAGAGCCGGACAGTACCAGGACTAATGGACTGCAAGCCTTGAACAATGATCCTCCTCACATCGACAGCAGTCTCTGGCATCTTTGATATATCTTCCCTGAGGGATGGCTACGATACCCCTCACGCCGCTCCGAACATGTATCGCAAGGATAAGGAAAGGCGCAGGCCTCCGCAAGGCTCCATTTAATAGGTCCCACGCGGATCCACTCGCTTTGAGAGTCTTACGATCCGAGGAGGGTTTTCTTTACCGGGTATCCGAGGTGAGGCGGCAAGTATACCTACGTTTAGAAGTGAGAGATGGCTGCTGTCTCTTCGCGGCTGCTTCGATCGGGGGCCAAGAATCTCTGGCTTGTTCGGTTCGAGAGAATGACTAGAAAATGCAGCTCCCGCGTATGCTTCACTTTACAGTCAAGAGTGAGGTCCTATCTATATTAAAACATGAGACATACAAGAACCAGGGTGCGCCAGATTACATGCATGGCCCGGAGTCTCGGTGCCGGTGTACAGCTGGGTGTCTCCTCAAAGGTCCTATCCGCGCTACAAAAGGCATATTTGCCGCAGAGTTTGTCTTTCCGTCCCAAGATTCGTTGAATCGGGAGCGGCTTGAGTGTAGCATGAAATCCTGTCTGTGTATATCGGAGGTGCATTTCTTCTTGATCAAGACACCGACGTTCCCCAGACCTGATGGGCGATGGCAGGATCCGAGCACGTGTAAGGTCATGTGACTTCGCGTTCATCTGCGTCAAGTCTGTCGCGTCTGTCCCCGCGATCCACTGGGCCCGATGACGCACTACAACATTGGGGACAATACCAAGGTTTGACCAAGACCAACCAAAATCGCATGAACCAACGCTTGGCTGGACTGCGACACGCTCTTCTCAGATCGATTGAAGGAATTCTTGCAAGGGCACATCCAAAATGCCGGCCCGGAAACGCCGTGCGACGTCGCCGCCTGCGGAGGTCGAGAACGAAACCCGCCGGCGGTCCCGGCGCATCTCGAGCACGCCGAAGAAGAGCAAGTACTTTGACGGAAGCGATGCCGATGAAGGATTTTATGGCGACGCAAAGCTCGAGGATGAGGCCGATGAGCCTGGGAGCGAGGCCGACGAGGAGGAGGAAGTGGAGCCGCCCAAGAAGCGTGGGCGGGGACGGCCGAAGGGTCAAGCCGCCAAACCCAAGGCCAAGCCACAGCCAAAGGCTGCAAAGGCCAAGGCTTTGAAGAAGCAGAAGATTGAGGAAGTTGAAGATAACTACCAAGATGAGCAGCCTGACGAGGATGACGACGAGGATGACGACGAGGGAGATGATTTCGAGGGCGAGAGGAGGGTCACCATCATCCCGCTCGAAAAGCTCCGGCCCCTAGATGGCGTCGACTACTCTGATGAGACTGTACACAAGAACACACTCCTATTCTTGAAAGACCTGAAGTCTCATAATCAGAGGTCGTGGCTCAAGAGTATGGCTCACTCGGACTCAATCTTGACTTGGAAAAAAGCTGACACCATTATAGGCCATGACGGCGAGTATAGGCGTGCGCTTAAGGACTGGAACTCCTTCGTTGAGACCATTACGCCCAAGGTCACAGAGGTCGACTTCACCATCCCCGAGCTGCCTGCCAAGGATCTCGTCTTTCGGATTCACCGGGACATTCGCTTCAGCAAGGACCCGACCCCGTACAAGGTGCGACATGACAAATTCTTTTCAACTTGATCTTATCGTATACGTGTGTTTAACGAGAGCTTCATAGGCTCATTTCTCAGCCGCGTGGTCAAGGACAGGCAAAAAAGGCCCGTACGCTTGCTATTACATCCATCTCGAGCCGGGCTCCTGCTTCATCGGCGGCGGTCTATGGTGCCCCGAGGCATCGCATCTGCAAAAGTTGAGGGAGAGCATCGACGAACGGCCGCAGCGTTGGCGTAGGGCTTTGAACGATGAGAGGTTCAAGAGGACATTCCTACCCAAGGCCGCGAAGAAAGGGGGCGAGGAGGGAGCGTTGAAGGCGTTCGCCGAGACGAACAAGGGTAATGCGCTGAAGACGAAGCCAAAGGCAGGTTCGCTCAATGATGTTTTTCGACACAGCTCCCAAGGAGACTCGGCATTTGGCTAACTTGTGCTGGCAGGGCTATCTGGCGGACCATCGCGATATCGAACTTTTGAAGTTGCGCAACTTCACCATTAGCAAGAAGGTTGACGATCGGATCTTCACCGAAGAGGACGCCCAAGACAAGGTTTGCGAGATCATCGCAGCCATGCACCCTTTTGTAAGCCCAGAGCCCTCTCACCCCGTGGCTCGGCTGACTGGGAGCAGATCACTTTCCTGAACAGCATTGTCATGCCCGACCCCAACCTGGATGACGAAGACGACAGCGAAGATGAGGACGACGGAGACCAGGAGGAGAATGGAGATGCCGAAGAAGGCAGTAATCCCGAGGAGACGGGCGATGAAGAGGAGGAAGAAGGCAAGGATTGGAGCACGCACAAGTTTTGAGATCTGATACGAGTTGTAGCTACCTCTCGCGTGCCGATACTTTGCATACTGTTGCGTCGGAGCTGACGGGAGGATTTTGAATCTGGTTCTGGGTGGCTCGGCAGGTCGAGTCACGTTTGCGCAGGAGCAATCTGGGCAGCTGTCTCTGTGGGACCACTCGGCCTCATGAGATATGATTGTACGATACGGAATGAAGCGGTTAGAAAACCCAAAAACCGAGGACCGAGTCTTCCAACGAGATGTTCCGCCATACTTTGCCTGAATCGAGTGCTTTGCTAGTTGCATCGCTACGGAAGGTTGTATGCACCGACCCGCGGAAAGGGAGCCCGAAGAAGTCACGTTTGGCTTGGAAGTTGACTACATGGCGATGTCCCCGAATCCAATGGCGCTTACGTTTATATTTTTGACTTATCTCGTATGCGCTTCCATCCAGCACTTCGCAGCGTGGCCCGTTAGCGACTGCTCAACGGTAGTTACGATACGATTCAAAGTTACTAGCATTAGACAAACGCAGTTGCAGCATGTTGTCGTCAGGAACTGTCGTAAAAAACGGCGCCGTTAGTTGCGGGCAGTTACCAATGTCTAGTCAGCCCGTACAGGTGGACATTTAATGATGTTATTGCTTCGTGAGGTTGGCGTTCGTGTTCCAATCATCACATCGGACTACAGCAAGCTTCACCACTTCAACAGCCCCATAATCTCTTCCGAAGCAAGGCAAAATTCCATGTTGAGCATCGAAAGCATTTTAACCCCCCTTAACCAACCCTTAATCTCTACCACAACGACCACAAGATGCATTCTCGGTCTCTCAAGAAGCTTGCCCTCCCCCCCCCCCCCCCCCCCCCCGGTTTTAGTGCCTGCTTTGCTTCGAGGGCTACCAGCGTCGACTGCTGCAGTCAGTGTGTGTGTCCCAAGGACATGCTGCTGCTCAACACAGACATCGAACATTATCAAAGTGAGCGATCCTAAAAAACTACAGGCAACCAAAGCCCGTCTTTGATGCCACGCGCCGCTACGTCGGTCTAAGCAAATCTTCGCTCCGGCAGACCTCGTTGAAGCCAAGCAACTGCCCAAGGACCTTCGTCGAGACCCATGGTATCGGTCGGCGTTGTCGGGCGGCTTCCTCTACGGCTCGGAGCGAGGAATGCGACTCGGCGAAGGTCGTCAACGCCATGCTCGCGGCCAAGGAAGGGCACGGTCGAGTACGATCAAGAAGCTCAAGACCATGGTTTGACATGCACGTCAACCAAGCCGCTGCGGCAGAAGCAGGGCACTGGTCACCCCAGGCAGGAGGCCGAGTCCGCGCTGTCCGGTATGTTCGGGAGGGGAGGCTTTCTCGGCGAGAGCAACCAGATGTGGTTGCAGATCTACGACGAGCGGTGGCTCGGGGTCCCGTCATGGCCGGTAAGATGGTGACATGTGGGCGGGGCGGCCGGAGCCAGCTCCGGCCGGATGGGGGGGAATACATGGGCGGCGTCGGCCTGGACTTAGCAGTGCACGTCTATCCCACCCTGGTTCAGATGAGTTTTGGAACAGCGCCTTTTTAATTAATTAATTGTTTTT
This sequence comes from Colletotrichum navitas, assembly GCF_030913465.1. Classification (NCBI taxonomy): domain Eukaryota; kingdom Fungi; phylum Ascomycota; class Sordariomycetes; order Glomerellales; family Glomerellaceae; genus Colletotrichum; species Colletotrichum navitas. The sequence goes on from NW_026850733.1 coordinate 30,934, forward strand.
TTATTTTTCGGTCGCATATCCTTTTGGTCACTCACTTCAAGTCTGGTTCATTCAAGGAGAAGTAAGTGCGTTGGCTGAAGCTGTCAATGGGGTGGTGCTCGCCGGCTACGCGTGACCTGGGCAGCAGTATTCTCCAAAGTCATAATTTCGTATGCTTGCCTTGTCAGAGACGACACCGGGAAGCAGATGCGTCAGACCACATTGACCCTCTGTGCCCTCGTGAGCACTACTCAATGGAAATCACCCGCGTTGGCAGTATTCAATATGTGAGCCATACTACATGTATCTGTGGTCGACAGCGACCCTCCCCTGGGGGGTATCTCCTTATGAGAGCAATCAATTCGAGACCGGCTGATGTTGAATGATCGCAACGTAAACCGCTATGTTTATTTGGAGTTCATATATACATATGAAATATTATCATTAACCATCTCGAGTCCTCGGAACACTACCCGAGAGCCACCCGCGGCATCCAGAATGTCTCAAAAAAGAGTACTCCCTTCTCAGTCTAGGTCGCGGAGCCACGGCCCGACAAAGCCGCTCACAGCCAAGTGTAACACACGTCGGCGACGGGGACCTCGGCGTCCCAGAGCTCCTGCGACCACCACTGCGTGGCGTAGCCGAAGACGCTGAAGAAGAAGTCGCTCTTGATGGCGAAGCCCTGCTGGCAGTCCGTGTTGTCCTGGCCGATGCCGGTGCCGCCGGTGCCGGCCTCCTGGCTGGCGGTCAGGATGAAGTCGTTGTTGAGCTTGGAGCGGGTGTCGACGCCGGAGGAGAGGCTGGCGGCGCCGCCGAGGATCTCGAAGACGAGCTCGACGCCGAGCTCGACGTAGGGGTTCACGGTGACGGCGGCCTTCTGGGTGATGTTGGCGTTGGCGGTCCAGACGGGCTCCCAGCCGGTGACGGCGGTGGCGGAGCTGTTGACGAGGTCGAGGTGGATCTTGGCGTCGGGGAAGGTGAGGCCGAAGTCGGTGGTGATGCCCGCCGCGGCGTCGGCGTCGAGCTCGACGCCGATGGCGAAGCCGAGCGCGGGGCCGAGCTTGATGATGCCGGGGATGTCGACGAAGCTGGAGCGCGCCACCGAGGTTAGGACGACGAGGGACACAAAAGGGACGGGGGGTTTCGCGAAAAAGAGACGAAAAGAAAGGATTTACTTACTTGTAGCCGAGGTCCTCGGGGTCGTAGCTGAAGTTGCCAGAGTAGGGAGCCGTGACGTCGACGGACAGGCCGAGGTCGGCGCCGAAGTAGGTGTCGATGTCGAGCTCGAGCTGCTCGACCTTGGGGGGCACGATGGTGTACTTGAGCTTGCCGGAGAAGGTCATGTTGGAGGTGAGGGAGGCCTTGTCGGCGGTGATGGTGACGTAGGGGTCGTAGGAGAAGAGGGTCGACGCGGCGGGCAGCGAGAGCTCGTTTGAGATGTGCAGACCGTTCTCGTCCGTCGTGATGGCGCGCTTGGCGGAGGGGTCCTGGAAGGGTACGCTAGAGAAGGAGATCTCGGTCGAGGCTGGTGGGGGGAGGCGGGGTCAGCATCGTCGACGAAGAGGGACGACGAGAGAGGAAGAGAGAGAGAAGAAAGAAACTAACTAGCCGTGTTGGCAACGTCGCTCTTGTGGGCGTTGGCGACGACCTGGAGCGAGGCCTCGTCCAAGGTGACGGTGTCGACGAGGAAGAAGCCACGCTCCTCCTCGGCGTCGCAGTTGCCCTGGTGGTTGGTGACCATAACGAAGTCGTCGAGGCCCTCCCACTGCTGCGAGGTCTGCTGGAAGGAGGCCTTGTCGTTGAAGGTGATAGTGATGCTCGTGTCCGCGCAGGAGACGGAGGCGATGGCCGCGACCTCCTCGAGCAAGACCGAGGGGTACTTCATGGCCAGCTCGACGCTGACGAGGCCGCTGTCGTCGGCGGCGCCATAGTTGAGCGTGATGCTGTTGGACGGCGCCACGACGGCGGCCAGGAGCTTCTCGTTGTACACGGGCCGCCGGACGGGGCGGAGGGTGGTAGTCGTGTTGACGGCGTTGGCGCCGACGGCGGCCAGGGCGAGGGTGACAAGGGCGAGCATCGTGGCGGTCCGGAGTCTGAAAGAGAGAAAGGGGGAGCTACTCTGAGTGAAGCCTGACGAACCGAGACCAAGGCACGAGAGCATCGCAAGAGTTCATATAGAGGGCCGAGATGGAAGCATGTTAGCCATACATTGTCCGCCCTCTTGACCGCGGGCCTATCTCATAGCGCGGTTGGTATCGTAAGCGCGATAGCCCTCCGCCGAGCCTGCATGTATCGTGCAGCATTTCCTTCGCGATGGCATCACGATCACAGTTCCCAGTTACCGGAATAGGAATGTCATCTTGTTCCTTGTTTCGTCCACGCACTCGGCCATAATTGGCGTAACCGCCCCCACCCCTCATCCCCTGCCGGTGCGCGAGTCACGAAGAGGTGCCGAAAAGCGACACAAGGTTATCGATGTTATCAATCAATCACACCCTGTTGCGAAGTCCTGCCTGATCTAACGTCGCATTGGGCGGCGGGGCTCACAATGTTATTTGATTTACCGGTTGAGCCCGGCACGCACGTGCAGCCGTGCTCCGGATCGCGAGGCGGGAGATAGCCAGCGCTCCCCCCTTGTCAGAAGTGTCTCATTGGACGGCCCTTGAAGCCGAGAATACCGGGAGGGTAATGCAATTGCACATGGCACATGCGACCGAGGAACGACAAAATGGTAGCACCTCTGGCGGAGCTTTCGGGCGACATATCCCGGAATGGCGCTTTGCGGGGACGTCCAAACCGGGGATTGCAACCGTGACGGGACCAGCGACAAGGTCAGTGGCCGGTTACGGAAGCTCGGAAAGCATCCTTCTGCGAGCAAAGAACAGCTCAATGGCACCGTGGTGAAAGCGATAACAGAAAACGCTTAACTCGTCTCAAATCATTACCAGTCTAAGCGGGCACGTTGCTAGATGCCGGGTGTCTTAAGGCGGAAAACAAATACAACCTGCAGACCACTTTCCCCACCTGACGTGATTGGGTATCCCTCGGATTATACTCGGTTAGATATGGCAAGCATGGGGAGTGAGAAACCATGTGATTGCTTATGCCGGCAAGATGCTACCATCTTGGCTCCGGTCTCTCAGTGGCAGGGGTCTCCAGCGCGTTCCTGTCGGCAAACGGGTCGTCATCGTCCTCGTCCTCCCCTTCCGAATCAGACTGAGCCCGCTGGACGGGAGGTCTCGGAGGCTTCGCAGGGGCAGGTGCCGGGATAGGAGGAGAAGGCTTTGACATCGGAACAGGACGGGGCGGGGGAGGAGGGCGGGACGATGGCGTCTGGTCGATGCTCAGGCCAGAGACGTCAGGAGGAGGCGGAGACATGGATTGCTTGGCCCTTTCTGATACCACTGCAAATTGTCAGCACGGACCCTGCGTGAGATTGAGGACGACAGGCATACTCCGGTAGATGTGGGCTTGCTCGGCAAGCTCGTCATCGGAATCACTGTCGGCATCGATCGACCGATCAAGTTGCTCAAAGGTCATAAGAGCCGTTACGAGCTCGTCGTTAGCCTTCAGAAGACTGCCGAGCCACTCCTCCGATTCGATGTGGTGGATCTGGGAGATGGTTAGTTCGGAAATCTCGCGAGAGGAACGTGGGCAGACTCACGTAGCGAAGGATTTTCCGTCTTAGCTGCTTGCAATTCTCGAATTGCTGGACAGCCTGAGGGTTCTCGGAAATCCGCTCCCTTTCACGGTTGATGCTTTGCAGGTGGTTGGTAAGGTTAGTGGTGGCGATGGAGCTCTCGGCAATGGCGCTCTTCATTGCATCCTTCTCCAGCTCCAGGTTGAAGGGCTTGCGCTTGCCCTTCTTTTCCTTGTCCTTCTTCTTCTTGTCCTTGGAGGAGCCGAAGAAAGAGCCGCCAGAATGGGACGAGGACTTGGAGTGTCCGCCAGCGCCGGCGGCGGCGGTAGATTCGCCGTATGGCAGATACGGGGTGCGCTGAGGACGGGAAGACTCCCCGGCACGGACGGGGGCCAAAGGGGGAGAAGGGGGCTTGTCCTCTTCTTCCTCGCCGAATGGGTTTTCGGTCTCCCGGACAGCCTTGGACCTCTCTTGGGTGACGGCAACCTTGCGCTTGGGGAGTTCCTGCAGAGGTTAGCTCCCGGGGTCCCCTCTTGGCGGACGGCTGGGCCTTACCTGGTGCAGCCTGGCGATGCGCTCGAGGCCCGGCGTGCTCTTGTACTGGGACCAGCTGCGGAAGAGCTCGGTGCACTTCTTTTTGACATCCGGGTCGGACAGGTCAGAGGTTCCGCAGACCCTCAGTCGCTCCAACAGGGTCTCGTCGGCGAAGGCGCGCTGGAAGCGGGGGCCGGCGTTCTGAATGAGGCCGTCGAGGATTGTAAGAGCCCTGAGCTGGCGGTGGACGTTGCCGTACTTGAGTTTCTTGCGGATGGCACGGGCGGCCTCAGCCGGACCGGAGGCCTGGAGCTTGATGACCTCGACGAGGTCGGGGATGCCGCTCAAGTCGTCCTCATCATACGTCTCGGAGGTGAGCGTCTCGATGCTCACCGTCACGGCCGAGTATGGTTTCTTCTGTGGGCTGGTCAGTGCTCGTTCGCTCAAGACAGTCGGAGGCTTCTTCAAAGGCACATATGGCTCATGGTCAAGAGGCATGCAGTTCCTTGACATTCGTGGCTCTGAATGAACCGTACTGGGTTCCTTTGGCCGTGCCGGTTACTCGCGCGTACCATGGCCTGGTGAGGTGGGCCGAGAGTGGGAAGGTGAGGGGTCACGCCTACCTGAGAGAACATGATGTCGGTACCCAGATGGTGGGTGGTATCAGATATCCAGAGACGGAGTGACCAGGCCCAAGCCTCTTCTACGAGCCGTTGATGGCGGAGGGGTGGCGCAACTCAGGTGGCTGATGGCAAGAGGGATTTAGAGGAGATGGTCGTGAGGGTGGCAAACGGACAGGCAGGCCAGACAGACGGTCGCGAGAGGCAGTCGCGGGTCGTCAATAAGAGCGAGAGATGTGAATCAGCGGGAGAGAATACGAAGGCCGGTAAGAAACATGAGACGTATAGTCAGTCGTCAAGATCGGGCTCAGTCTGGTTCGGGCTGGAGTGTGTGTATGTGTGTGTGATGTGAGGGACGGATGAGGCAGCCGTGGTGGGGCAAAGCGTTCCTTCCCCTCCAAAGCTGGCGTCCCGCGGGGTCTATGGTACGTACCCACCCAAAACACCCCGCTGACGCAATTTCTGCAGAGCATGTGGAACCAAACCGCCCAAAAACCACCGACCTTGGACACAGACAGAGGGGTCGCCCGTCTGGCTGTTGTGTTGCGTTGCTCGCAAACAAACTAACAAACTCACGAACTAAACCAAACGATGCAGGATAGAAACAAAAGCTTTCCGATCCGTTGCCAATTCTAAGGCGTTTCCTACCAAGAGAGTTTCGGACCATTTTAAGTCCGTCTGCCACTTCCAGGGGGTGTTTGTCAAAACAACCTCGCACAAAGGGCTGGGAGCACGGGTCCTTTAGTGATCAAACAAACCAGCTTCCAATCCTGTGGGGCGCCGTCATCCGGCTTGGCCAATCACAAGTTCCTATTCCAAGCATTGTGCGACTTTCTCTCTCTGTCCAAGGTCGCTCGAGACACATACAATCAATCCAAACAAAGGGCAGTTATTAGCTGTATAACTCTCTAGAACAGTAAAAACAAACTGCCAAAGTAACATTTAACAAAGCATGTGACCACTAGTATTGTTAACTAAGTTTACTAGGGAGAGTACAATAGAAAACGCAGGCTACATTTGTATGCTCGGTACTAATAGACAATGTAGACCAAGACCGTGCTATTACTAAGCTGCCACCGTCACCTAATCAAATTTCAAATTCCCAACGGTCCACAGACTGCGCTACATATTTCCAAAAACTGCGCTAGCCGACAATTCCCGAGACACAAGCATCTCATATCCCCGATGGCACAATTGGCTAGCGCGTCAGACTGTTAATCTGGAGGTTGGTGGTTCGAGCCCACCTCGGGGAGATTCAGTGGTTAAACTCCACCTTCCATTGAGATGATATGTTCTTTAATTTTTGTCTCTTTTCCGTTCGTCCGTGTCAATGACGCTTCCTGGCTAGGTCATTTTCACTGTTATGTTATTTTTTATTTAAACATTGCTCGTTCTCTTTGCGTATCACCAGTACAATAGATACACTTTTGAATGCGTGCCATGTGCAAACCTCGTGCGTCGCCTATGGCAATGTGTATCCGCCATCAATAACCAGATTTGCCCCTGATCATTCATTCCACTTAGTACATCGTCAACGAGGGCTTCCAAGAGGCGAGGGCATACCTGTCATGTAACTGCTCGCATCGCTGGCGAGAAACACATACGAGCCCTTCAACTCGGCAGGCTCGCAGAGCCGTCCCCCGGGGATCATGGAGAACCATTTCTTCCTCCACTCCTCGGGATGCACCGCAAGCACTGCTGCTAGTCAGCCCATCGTCACTCACTCGCTCACTCGCTCTTCTGCCCAGATACGCCAGAGCCCGAACTTACTATCAGTCGCAATGAAGCCCGGGCTGACGCAGTTCACCCTTGCCCAGTCAACCCACTCCACCGACAATGACTTGGCCAGGTGCACCACCGCCGCCTTGCTGGCATTGTACGCCGCCTGCTTCTGCGGCACGTTGACCAGGATCGCCGACACGGATGCCGTGAAGATGATGCTGCCCCTGCCGTCGCCGCCCGCCTTGAACTGTCGCTCGAAGATCTTGGCCGCCGCCTGCGCCGTCCAGAAAGCACCGTGGAAGTTCACGTCCAGCATGTCCCGGAACCTGTCCTCGGCGTACTCGAGCGCCGGGGCGTGGTCCGCGATGCCGGCGTTGGCGACCACGACGTCGAGCCTCCCGCCGCCGACCTCTTCCGTCGCCGCCTCCATGACGGACGCCACCTCGCCGCGGTTGCGGACGTCGCACCTGTACGCCTTGACGCGCACGCCGTTGCCCGACTCGGAGAGCGCGGCCGCCGTGGCCTCGGCTTCCGCCGGCGGCGTGCTGGTGTAGGTGATTGCGACCCTGGCGCCGGCCTCGGCGAGGCCCCGCGCGACTTCGAGGCCGATGCCGCGGGTCCCGCCCGTGACGATGGCGGTCTTGCCGGCGAGGTTGAAGTGCGAGATGACCGGCGCGGTAGGGTTTGGATGGTTCGGGAGGACCATGGCTGCTGATTGATGTCTCCGAGCTTTACAAGAGCTGCTGCTGATATATCCGTCTTGTTGGTAAACTATGTCGCTTCCGATGCTTGGTGGTTTCCATGTCCTCGCTGCCGACCAGGACAGGGCATGAGTCGGATCATTTGTACCGGGCCGCCCACGGGAGCGGTGGGTCGGGTTGCCGTCAATGCGCGTGCCGGCGAATGGGAGAATCGGTCGACAGTCGTCCGGAGCGGGAGGGGCAGTCTCCGGTGCGGGGAACCTGGCGAAACGGACACCTGTGACCCCCGGACGCCAGCAGCTCAAAGCGTATCGAAGTTGGGTCGACCTTGGGAAGCAAAGGTTGCGCAGCCACGCGCTGAGGGGTATTGCATTCCGAGTATCGGTCCAGTTCATGCGTTGAGTTTGTGAGTGATTAGACAAGCAGGCAGGTATGCCCACGTTGACGGAACATAACGGAGCCTGGCGCGGTCAACGGGATGCCATCTCAACGGTGTGCAGGGATGGTCGGGTCTACGCATCGACCTAAATTTAGACACCAAGGCATCAATCAAGTGACCTTGCCAGAACAGAAGTTTCGTGGAAGCATGGGTGAGATGCTCGAGTTTCATTGATCATTGCTGTCTATTTCGGTACGCCTTGAATAACCACCTTGAGCGTGTCTTCCTTTGCCTGCCTGACCACCTCGAATGCCTCGAGAGCCTCCTCAAACTTGTAACGATGAGTGATCAACTTCCTTGGCTGAACCTTCCCGGACGCAACCAGGCTCACTGCTTCGGGATAGCATCCCGTCGTGTATCTGATGGAGCCCTTGATGACCAATGCTCTGATACAGGCCGCGGTGATGGGAAAGACCACGTTCTGGCCATTGTCAGCAAACACATCCCCCGCCGGACGAACCAATGTAATGCACATACCTCCTTCCCCATACCCGCCTGCACGAAGGTGCCTCCCTTCTTCGCCGCAAAGACCCCGGCCTGGATGCACGGCTCCGCGCCGGTGCACTCCAGCACCACGTCGGCGCCGTCTCCCAGACCGTGCTCCCTCACGATCTTCTCGCCGACCGCCCGGGCGGCCTCGACGGGGTCCCCCGGCGCCCCGGGCAGCCGCTTGGAGACGTAGACGTCGTCCGCGGCGAACGCCTTGGCGAACCGCGCCCGGGACTCGGACACGTCGACGCCGACGACCCTGCTGGCGCCGTACGCCTTGGCGACGGCCTGGCACAGCACGCCGATGGGCCCGCACCCGAACACGAGCACCGTCTGGCCGCCCCTGAGCCCGGCGACCTTGCAGATCTGGACGGCGACGGCGACCGGCTCCACCAGCGCGCCGTCTTCCGCGGACATGTGGTCCGGGATCGGGTACGTGTAGTCGCCGGCGACGATGTAATACTTCTGCAGCGTGCCGTCCCACGGCGGCGTCGCCGCGAAGACCGTGTCCGCGCACAGGTTGTACGCGCCCGCTCGGCAGTAATCGCAGCTTTCGGTTTTTTGATGGTTAGCGTACCTTTCCCCCCTCCTTCCTTGCATTGCGACATGCAAAAAAGAAGAAGAAAAAAAGAAGAAGAGGAGGAGGAGGAGCAGGAGGGGACTCACTGCCGGCATGGCACGCCCGGTTCGATCGCCACGCGGTCACCGACCTTGACGTTCTTCACCTTGCCTCCGACCTCGACGACGGTCCCGGCGCTCTCGTGGCCGAGCACGATGGGGGACTCGAGGACGAAGTCGCCGATGCGGCCGCGCTGCCAGTAGTGCACGTCGCTGCCGCAGATGCCCGTCTGCTCGACGTGCACTCGCACGTCGTACTCGTCGCGGAGTGCCGGGACCTCTCGGTTCTCGAACGAGACGTTTTGAACGGACCGGAGCACGAAGGCAGGGTTCTGTTCGGTCGGTCGGTCAGTGACGTTCGACTCAGTGGCAAGGTCTCTGGATGCTCACTAGCTCAGTCATTTTCGGCAGTTTCTTTTTGGGGTTGCTTTGATGGATGTAGTCTTTGGTTTGAGGGAGGAACCCGGATTGAGTGATGATGGAGCTTGTGACGGCGCAGGCCCAGTTCTCAAAGCTCACAAGCCTGCCGTCGTCTTATTTGTGCGGGGAGCCGAGCCATGGCCGTGACGTCGACGCGGGGTACCGCCGCACCGGCCGGCGTGGGGCCGCCGTGAGGGGCCGAAGTGAAATCGGGCGACTGTGGTCCGCTGTGTTACCAACGTCGGGCCGCAGTGTCCATGACAGGAAGAGCGATTCTGATAGACTATCCTTTTCAGGTGCAAGCCCGAATTCATTGGACTATATTTGCCCCCCCCCTTGTTCGTGAGGATCCTGTTTTCCGGTATTATCGGTCATTCACACGAGGGCCCAGTCACGATGGAATCGACCTACAAAGCCCTTGTCCAGCACACCTTACTCAAGTGGAACGAAAAGCGGCAATCTGCATCTGGCACAGCCGTCGTGCATCCCCGACTCATCATCGCGCTCGCTGGACCACCAGGCTCTGGCAAGACCACCATCGCGCGGCGCGTGGTCTCCGAACTCGACTCGTCCCCGGAACCCCGCCCAAAGTCCGTGGTAGTGTCCGCCGACGGCTTCCACCTGCCTCTCGAGGCGCTGCGCGCGCTCCCCGACGCCGCGGAGGCCGTCGCCCGCCGCGGCGCGCCGTGGACCTTTGACGGCCCGGGCCTCGTCCGCCTCGTCCGCCAGCTACGGGCCTCTGCGGGCCTGCGCCCCGTCCAGGCGCCCACTTTCGACCACGAGTTGAAGGATCCCGTCCCTCGTGGGCTCACCATAGAAGCGGACGTCGACGTCTGCGTCGTCGAGGGGAACTACCTACTCGTGAACGAGGGGCCCTGGAGCCGGGTCGTGCCGCTGGTAGACGATCGGTGGCTTGTGAGGGTCGAGCCGACGCTGGCCCGGAACAGGGTTGCCGCGCGACACGTCGCGGCCGGAGTTGAAGGTATAATGGAAAAGGCACTGCTTCGGGCGGAAAGTAACGACATGGTCAACGGGGAATACATCGCCAGGCACAGTGAGGGGAGGTACGATTTGCTGATTGATAGCGTAGAGGAGCTACCAAACTATGCCCCTGTCTTCCGTGTTAGAGCGGAGGTTTTCGACTGTCCGGACATTAAACAACCCCCCCCCCCAAGCCTTGCGTATTCTTGGGTGCATATTTCACTGACCTGTATCGGCATGTGAAACACGCAGTGAATGTCCGGGGTAAGGGTGACAGTATCCCGTCTGGCGACCAACTCTGGACATTGCACTGGGGTTCCGGGGAGTCCTAGTCTGCAACCACTTTACTCGGAAGAGTTCCCCGTCATGCTAGCTTCCGTCTTGTTGCAATGGCACTGCATGACTTCTATTTGAGCTCCCCCGAAGATCTTGGATGAAAATCAACGTTCGTGTCAAAGAACAGATTTTCTATCCGCACACACGCAGCCCATCTCCATTCTCTTTTACTCAGAAAGCCTTTGTCAAAGATGACAATCAACGGCGGCACAAATGGAACAACCAAGTCCATCAGGGCTCCCAACCCACCAGTCGAGGACAGCGTCTTCAAGCAGTTTCGGCTAGACGGACGCACAGTCATCATCACTGGTGGAGCGGGAGGCATAGGCTCGGAGATCGCCAGGGGCCTTGCGGAAGCTGGAGCCAACGTGAGCATTACCTCTGCATGCCTCCCAAGAATGAATGACTGGAGTGCTAATACCGACGCCCCCCTCCCCCTGAAGATCGCCATCTGGTATCATACGTCTAAAGCGGCCATCACCATCGCCGAAAGCATCACCCAGGACTTCGGGGTCAAGACCAAGGCCTACCGGGTCGACGTGACCAGCTACAGCGACGTCGAGGCCGCCGTCGCGCACGCCGTCGAGGACTTTGGCCGCCTAGACGTCATGATCGCCAACGCCGGCGTCCCCTCCAAAGCCGGGGGCCTGGATGACGGGGTCGAAGACTGGAACCGTGTGAGGGCGGTGGATTTCGACGGCGCGTACTACTGCATGAGGGCTGCAGGGCTCGTCTTCCGCGACCAGAAGAGCGGCGTGGGGATCATCACCGCGTCCATGAGCGGCCACGCCGCCAACGTGCCGCAGGAGCAGAGTTGTTACAACGCGTGCAAGGCGGGGACGGTACGTATTGTATCCGGCCGATTGCTGGACGTCCCCCCGGGGGGGCTAACACCGAGCTCTTCCAGATTCACCTCGCCCGGTCGCTAGCTGTTGAGTGGGCCAAGTGGGGAGGCCGGATCAACTCGGTTTCGCCCGGCTACATCGACACCGTCATGTCGGGTGACTGTCCTTTCGAGATGAAGGAGGAGTGGTTCGGTCTGACGCCGCTGCGTAGAGACGCCGACCCGAGAGAGCTGAAAGGGATATACCTGTACTTGGCCAGTGATGCCAGCTCTTACACGACTGGGGCCGACTTCATCATCGACGGTGGCTATACGGCGCGATAGGCATTGTGTTTCTGAGGGACTCAAAATCATCGATGGAGAGAAATTGAGATATGAGAAAAAAACAAATAAGCCTCCCGGTTTTGATAAACATGACCTGTCGTAAAAGTTTCTTCATACGCCTTGCATGACTCACATGCCGTGATTCCCCAAAGACATTACTAGCCTTAGTTGTTCTAAGTCATGATGAGAGAAAGGCTATGTGGGAGCAGCAAAGTGAGGCAATATCCGTTGATATTGGCGATAACTGTGATGTGAAGCTAACTAGGAGTAGGCTGCCCGCAGTGGGCAGAGGCTGGCCGAGAAGGAGGTGGAGGTAGGTCACGTGACCCATAGGCTCCTCCACCAACACTCCCCCTTAGGCTCTGCTAGCCTACTCCTGCATATTGTAACAATAGTAGTAAATAACTGCCTAACCTTAAATCCTCTAAATCTAAGGAGTTTTTAAAGTATATAATAACTTTAGTAAAAGGCTAGTAATTTACTTATTAGTCTAGTAATAATTTATTTATATACTAATAAGCCTATATAAACTATAAACTATATAATTTATTATTTATATAGTTTACTTATATTCTTATATAACTTATTAATCTAATCTATTTACTATACTTAGTAATCTAATAAAATCCTTATGTTTATTTAAGGCTAGTGCCTTTATAAGGCTATTAGTAGCTATCTTAGTACTATAAATAAGTTAAAGGGTAATATTCTTATAAATATAAACCTCTTAGATTATCTATTTATAATAGATATTAATACTTTAAGTTTATACTTTATTAAAGAGATTTATAATATTAACTATTATATTAGTACTATTAGTAAAAAAGATAATTAAAGTATTTAGTAGTTAACTAAGAAGCTATTTAGTATAATAATAAATCTACTTTATAGTAATTACTACTAGCGTAAGGTTAATAAATTTTACTTTAGTAAAGCTTAAAGTAATAAAGGTCTATTACTTAGACTTTTAGGCTACTAGTAAGCTAGTAAAGTAGATAATATAACTACCTATAGATACCTATAATAAGTAATTATTAGTAAAAGAAGTATCTACTATAGTATAAAGGCTAATATTAGTAAAGAAGTTAAGTTTACTAAATAAGATACTATAATAAGTAGTACCTTTAAGGTAGTAAAAAAAGTACTTAATAGCTACCTAATAGGTAGGTAATAGGCTAGTATTAGCCTAAGAGAGCTTACTAACTATAAAAGTAATATCTAGGTATATACTAGTAGCTAACTAGTTAAGGTAGCTAGTCTATTTAATATAGAGTTATTAGTTAGTGTTAGTATAGTTATCTTTATTCTAAGTAATAAGAAGGTCTTTGTTAGTAAGTAATAATGTTTTAACTAGCTAGAGGTTAGTATAACTAAAGTAATAAAGTATACCTTTAGTATACTTATATTAATTAATATAAATCTTATTAGTAGTAGAATACTAAATCTAAAAGCTAAGAAACTAAGAGGCCTTACTAAGGTCTTTTAGTAAGTAGACCTTAGTAAGTATATTATATACTTTCCTAGTTATCTTAGTAGTAGGTGTAGCTACTATATTATTATTAATATATATTAAGGCATAGGTATTAAGGTCTTTATTATAGAAAAGGTAGATCTCTTCTTTAACTAGCTAGAAGCTAATGTTCTCTATTTTGCCTTTAATAAGTATAAACTACTATAGTAGTAACTTATATAGACTATAGAGGGCCTTTTAAAGTAACTAGACCTTGTTATTAGTAGTAGTATAACTAGTTAGTTATTTAATATAGACATTAGTGTTAGTAAAAACAAAGGTAGTAAAAAAAGTAGTATTAAAGTTATATATTTTATACTTTAATTTATAAAGAGTAATAATAGTAAAAAAGAGGTAAATAGTAGTAGTAGTAGCTATAGCTATATATACTTTTTATAATAACTAATTACCTTACTTAAAGTTACTATAGACTACTTATTAGGCCTTAAAGTATATAATTTTATTATTTATATTAGTTTTAATATTAAATACTTATTTACTTAGTAGTACTTTAGCTTTAGTTAAAAGGTTAATAAAGGTATACACCTCCTTATTATTAAACTACTAGATCTTAGTATTATAGGCCTATTTTTAATAGTGCTAGTGTAAGCCTTTTTTTACCTTCTTAAAGGTAGTAAGTATATTATAATTAGTAAGTAGTACCTTTAATAATATAGCTACTATAAAGGTACTAATAAAGTAACCTTAATTATCTTAGTGTACTTAAATATTAGCTAAAAGATATACCTTTTTCTTATAGTTTTAGATGCTTACTATCTTATAATAGTAGCTAAGTAGCTTTACTATACTAGTGTAATATAGGTAACTAGTAGTAATATACTTAGTAGTAGATATAGTAGTAAAGGCCTTAATAATAAGGTCTAGCTTATCCTCCTCTATAACTAGAGGAAAGTAGTTAGCCTTCTATTAAATAACCTTATAAAACTTATTATTAGTAAAGGTATTATTTTATTTATTTAGTTATTTATTTATAGGCTATTTATTAATAAATAATAAGGTAGGTATAGTAGTGTCCTCTAGAGGTAAAGTTATATAGGTAGTATTATTAATATACTTACTATTAATAGTACTACTATTAGTTTAGTTAGCCTACTAGTTTTATAGGGTCTTAGTAACTAGTAGGTAAGAATTAAGGACTTAGCTAGGAAACTAAATCTAGAGGTTAGGCTTATTAAAAAGCACCTTATAGTTAGTATTTACTAGAATATTTACGTTAGCAATAGGGTAAAGAATAGTCTTCTTTTTCTCTTTATAAAAATAAATATTATAGTAATAGATAACTTACTTCTAATTAAGGATATAGATATAATAAATATAACTATATAAAGAGCTATAACTAATAAAGTAACCCTTTATTATATAAGGCTTTATTTTTATAGAATAAGAAGGGCACTTACTACCTTTTTTATATATATATATAATATAACTAAAGGTATAAATAATATAGCCTTTCTACTAGCTGTTATAGATCTAATAGGAGGAGTAAGGCTATAATAGGTAATATAAAGTAATATAGTATAAAAGTAAAATATAATAGTAGAGTAGTAAAATAAGGTAAACAGTAATAAGGAGCTAAATAAATAACATAGGACAAGAGCTAGGTATTAGTATAGGTTGTCTATTAAGGTTACCTTTCCTTATAGAAGGAAATAGGTAATAGGATATATACCCCTAGGTATATACCTAAATATATACTAATAAGGTAATTCTATATCCTACTTATTTATTTACTATATAAGGCACTTGTCTTATAATAAGTGCCTCCCCCTTAAAGGACTTTATTCTTTTTTACTAAGAAAATATACTAAATAGTAGTATATATAAATATAAAGTATAGAAATTACTTTTCTTCTTATATAATAACCTTATTACTTATTATCTCTAAAGTTTTATTAAGATTATTTAGCTTTTAGTAGTGCCTAGGCTAGGTTATTATTATTAGTGTTATAGTAGTATTTATTAGCTTAGTTGCCTTAGGTTATTAAGGT
>NW_026850734.1:0-45886 GCF_030913465.1 Colletotrichum navitas
TACTAGTTCTTTAGTGACTAATTACTAATTAGATAAACCTAGGGTAGTCTGGTCCTGGTCCTGGTCTGCCTAGAGCTCCTATAGGTGCTCTGCTGCTAGGGCTATGTCTCTTAGACACTATATACTATGCTTCTGCTACACAAGAGCTCTCTAGAGCTTTAGCTAAAAACAGTAGAAAAACGCAAAGGCTAATAGATAGCTGTCTTTGTAATTAGTGCCTAAGGCCTAATAAATTACTAACTATTTAGTAAAGAATTATAGAGGACTTTGCTTTACCTTTTAGCTAGCCTTATAGAGCTAACTATATAGGTATCTCTCCTAAAGCTCTAGGTTAATATATAATTAGTAAATAAACACTTTAAATACTACCTATAGATTTACTTTACCTATTATATTAAGTATAAAGTAATAGTTCCTTTATTAGGTCTAGAGTAATAAGGTTACCTTTATAAAAGCCTATTTAATATAGTACTAATTAGTAGCTATATAAAGCTAGTTTTCTGCCTTAATAGCTACTAACTAATTAGCTACTTACTTAAGGGTACTATCTTCTTAGAGGGTACTATATATATATACTAGTAGGCGTTTATATTAATAAGCAGTAATTACTAGGTAGTTAGTAAAGAGCTAGAGAATTATTATATTTTAGCTCTAAATTATACACATTAGCTCTTATATTAATAGATTAGAAAGGATAGGTTAGTTAGGTTCTAATCTACTATCTTTAGCAATTAGTTAGTAAGCAGTTGCTAACAAGCGCGTTAATTAGGCCAGCGTCTCTCCGTTATTTATCTTCTAGGCTAATCTCCTCTAGGAGGTTAAAGTTAAATAATTGTAAAGGGATTAGCTATAGGCCTTGATTAGGGAGGAAGATAGGGGGTAGTTATATTGTTAGAATTTAACTTAGCCTTCTAACTAGGTGTTCTAGCTAGGCTGTTCTTATATCTGTGTGTGTGATGCCTAAGGTATTGCTAAAGGCTTACTGACTAATTACCTAAATCTTATCCCTAGCATCCTGCCTATTAACCTAGGGGACTAATATCTTTATAATATACTATCTAGAAAGACAAAGAATCCTATATCCTAAATATAGTAGTCCCTAAGGTAAATATTATCTATAATTATACCTAAGAATTAAATCCTCTTTGTCTAATTAGTAATACCTTTAATCCTTAGGTTTATCTTAACTATAGTATCCTATAGGCTAATTCTTTAGATAAATAATTTACTAATAAGGTTAATTATAGAACTACTATTAAAGATGCCTTTAATTAGTAGGTTATCTAGTTAGTGTATAGTAACTATAAGCTACTAATAAGTAATAATAAAGTTATAGACTATAATCTTCCTTAAATTAGTAATAATAGATTCCTACTAATATTCTATAGTATTAGTCTCTTTAAAGACAGTATTAATAGAATTAACCCTAAAGTTAATAATATAGGTCTAAGAATCCTTTAAAGTAGCTATAGTAGTAGTTTATAAAGTTATAGCGTTAAAAAAAGATCCTATAACTTTATTTTACCTTTATATTTACTTCTAAATAAGGCTATCCTAGTTACTAACTTTATTAAAGTGTTATAGAAGGTACTTATCTATAGCTAGAAAAATATTATATAATTCCTTAGTAAGATAGGCCTTATAGTTATTAACTATTACTTTAGCCTACTAATAGACTATATAGTTATATTCTAGCTATACTTATTAAAGAAAGGTCTTTAGGACTAATATCTTATTATTAGTTTACTTATAAAAAAGCTTTTACATAAGATTTTAACTGCCTTATAATATAAATCTATCTACTAGTGTATTATTAGTTAGGTAAAGGTCTTTAGCTACTAATAAAAGAAAGTCTTAAACCTCTTTATTATTATTAAGTTTAATAACCTAATTAGTAACTAAGGGATTAGAAAACTAAATATTAGGCAAGTTAATAGGTTAAGGCTTATATTACTATTATATATTATAAGGCTTCTGCCTATAGCTAGGCGTTTTTATTTTCTTAGTAGTATATATATTCTTAGCCTAGGCTATAATAGTAGAAGAATAAAAAGACTCTAAATAGTTATTTATAAAGGTAATATCCTCTATAGGGTTAAGATTTATAGACCTATTTAATAAAGGTTATATAGTAAAGTAGGCTTTATAGGCTTAAACTTCTTTTTCTAATTCTAAGAAAATATTATATACTATATAGTAAACTATATTAACAAGGTATTTAAAGGCCTTAGAGTATATTAAGATATAATAAAAAATAGTCTTATTATTTAGCTACCTCTTGTTATATTCTTTATTAATAATACTAAGCTTTATAAAGGCCTTAGGATTATTTATCTTTCTAAAATACTAGTAAAAGGTCTTATAGTAATAAATACTATAAGTAATATAGTAATAAGTATACTTATAGTTAATAATAATATAATTTATTACTTTATAAAACTAATAGGTACCTTTAGTGTAAAAGTAATTATAGTATTAATATTAGAAGCCCTAGTAGCCTTAATAGAAACTATAGTTATAGCTATTACCTCTACCTTAACTATACCTATATCCTCTTCTATAACTATAACCTCTTTAACTATAGTTATAACTACTAATATAGGTCTAAGAATAAGGCTAAGGTTAGTATTTTAGCGCTATAAGATTAAGATTTTAATATTAATAGTTATAAAGTTATTAGGCTAAAGAGCCTACTAAATTACTACCTATATCTTTACCTATACTCTAGCCTTATTAATTAAAAGGTCCTAAAAGTCTTTAGTAAAAGCTTTAACTATAGATATAACTCCTTAGCTTATAGTGCTAGTAGGCTTTCTTTATAAGGTCTTAATAGTTAGGACCTTACTATTAGACTTTAACTATAGTGTAGTAATATTAGTTTTTAAGTTACCTAATAGCTATTATAAAGCTAATTACTCTCTTAACTAAATAACTAAAGTATTCTTAATATTAACTTATAACTTAGATAGTATATTTATAACTTTATAGCTTAAGTGCTTAGCTATAGCCCTTATTATTTTTTATAAAAAATAATAAAAAATAATATATATAAGCTTTATATTAGTAAGCTTTATATCTCTATAGGCTTTAGCTTTATACTATAGTATTTAAATAGTTAAAATAAGAGTTATTATCTTACTAAGATTACTATTTATAATATAAAGACTATTTATAAGGTTTTATAACTCTTTATTAGGGTTCTAAAGGATCTTTAGGTCTACTAATTTAAAAACCTTTATTAATTTTTCCTTTATAGTTATCTAAGAGGTCTAATCTTAAGTAATTAACTATACTACCTTTAAGTAGTTAGGGATAAAGTATATATAGACCTCTTAAATCCTCTTAAATAACTTCTTGTATACAAGGGCTAAAAGGTTATTAAACTCTTCTAGGAAGTCTAAAATATTATTACCTTTAAACTTAAGTGCTTTAGCTAAAAAAGGGGTTATCTAAATAATTATTAGTTACTTACTAAGAAGTTAAGCTATCTATAAATAGTCTTATATAGTTATAGGTTACTTTAGAAAGTCTATTAAGGTT
Source organism: Colletotrichum navitas (assembly GCF_030913465.1). Classification (NCBI taxonomy): domain Eukaryota; kingdom Fungi; phylum Ascomycota; class Sordariomycetes; order Glomerellales; family Glomerellaceae; genus Colletotrichum; species Colletotrichum navitas. Next base: position 3,541 of record NW_026850734.1, read on the forward strand.
ATAAAAGAAGGTCCTTATAATAGTAGTATACTTATTATTTTTCCTATATTATTATCTTTCTTAGGAAAAGCTTATAGTTATATATTACTAAAGCTAGCTTTACTAAAGATATTTATATCTTTACCTTTAATAATAAAGACTTTTACTTTTATCTAGAGGGATTAAGGGGTTAGCTATAGTAAATTAGGTCTATAAATTAACTATTATAAATAATTTAATAAGTGTTATAGTCCTCTATAGACTTATTAAAAAGATAAAAAAGTTAATATCTTAATAATAAAAGTATATACTAATATTTAAACTAGTAAATTAGGTAACTTTTAGCCCTTTGTTTAGTATACACTATAGCTATAAGATATTATCTATATATAGCTACTATTTATTATACTGTATAACCCTCTATAGGTTTATTTTAAAAATACTATTTCTTCTTGTTAATATCTTAGGTAAAATATTTATTAGCTTTATTTAACTAGTGCTTCTACTTTACTTATTAGCTTAGTAGAACTACTATTAATTATCTATATTAGTATATTTTAGATCTATAAATTATTTATAAGTTAAATAATCTATTTTATATTCTTATAATTAGAAAAGGGAAATATAAAACAGAAAGGAGGTTAAAAATAGAAAAGAATATATATATACTTAATAAATCTTAGTGTATTCTTGCTACTTTAAGGGGGCTTTTAGGGTCTATTTATCTCTATAAATTAGTCTATAAAGCGTATAGCTACTATATCTCTTGCTAGTTCTACTATTAATTAAGTAGAAGTATTACTAAATATTAATAATATATTATATTTATATTTTTATTAACTATAAATTTATTATAACTATATAGAGAGCCTTCTATAGTCTAGTATAGAATACCTATACTAAAGAAAGTAATTTACCTCTAGGCACTATTAAGAAAGAGTAAGGCATCTAGGCTACCTAACAAAGGAAAAGAGGAATAGTAAAACATAGGAAAACTACCTACACTATAACAACATCTAATAATAATAATATATATATTAATTAATAGGTCTTATAATTCTTAGACCTAATCTATAAAGATACTAAAATAAAAGTATAAATTAATAAAGTAATTATAGAAAAAGTAAATTTTACTAAGTAAATAAAAGTGTAGTAATAACTAGTAGTATATTTCTATATAGAGTATTAAGGCTAATAATAATGACTGTGTATAAATAATTGTCCTTCCTCTGACCTCTTCTTAGGTCTATGAATCCCTTTTTTAATAGGTAGGTAGCCTTCTTATTAATCTATCCCTTAAGTTAACTACTACGTAATTCTTAGGACTATACTACCTAACCCTACTACAATATATAATGTCTAATAATATAAGGATATTCTATTATACACTTAGATAATAATATATAATACTAAGGTATATAGTATTATAAATATACTTAGTTAACTAAGAGCTATTTATAAGTTATTTAATAAAGCTATTAAGACTATTATCCTACTACTAAACAAGATAACTATACTAGATAGCTTCCTATAGGAAGTTAGAAACTATAAATCTACTATAACTACACTAGCTAATAAATATATAGTATATTAGAACTAGATAACTTTAGGTAAAATATAAGTAGCCCCTATAGGATATTTTTTATAACTATTTATACTATCCTAGAATCTAAGACTAACTAACTAATATAATTAGTATACTACCCTTAGTAGCTATAATACTAACTACTATAATAGTAATAAGTATAATAATTAAAAGTAACCTCCTAGCTATAGTCTATAACTATTATAACTACTAATAAGATTCTAACTATAATAGAGTTAGCTTAATTAATTTACTAAGTTTCTTAACTTATACTAATTTAATAAAGGATAACTATAAAAGTAAAACTAGAATTAGAGTTAAGGATATTATAATAATAGTTACTATAATAACTAATAGTAACTTAACTTAGTACCTTTAGTACCTAATAACTAAAGGCTAAAATAAAATAGATAATAGTAACTACCTACTAATACACCTAGACAGCTATATATAATAGCTTACTATAGAGATAAAGCCTAAGCTAAAGAATATAGACTATAATATAAATTACCCTCTATAGTAGATAAAGAGGATAAGCCTAATGCTATAGCCTATAAAGGCTATAACTAGAGAGTCTATAATAAAGTAGATAATAACTAGGTTAAATTAAGTAACTTTTATACTTTTATTAATAGTGCTAAAGGCAGTAATACCTAGTTTATAGCTATATCTACTCCTTATTAACTATATTTATTAACAAGATAAATATATTATAAGTACTATAAAAGCTTTCTTAGTAATAACTAACTTTATAAGTATATACGTTAACAGTATTTACCTTAATAAAATAAAGAAGACTCCTATGCTTTTTATAGTAACTTAAGCTTTATATTAGTATAACTAGTAACTTTAACTATAACTACTTTACCTCTAGTAATAGTTAAGTCTAATATAGATATATCTATATAAATTAGTATAGGCTTTAGATTTTACTTATAGTCTTACCTATATTACTAGATTACGCCTAACCTATAATAATATACTATTTAACTAGATGTTTATACTAATATAGGATATTCTACCTTATTAGTTAACAAGAAATTTCTCTTTACCTACTACCTTATACTATAAATATATATACACTTAGTTCTCCTTAATATCTAAGGTATAGGTAATAATATATATATTACTTAAGACTATATAGTTATAGACCTTTACTTCTAAGGCTACTAGTAGACTAATAGCTAGTTAGTAATAGTAATATTTACTAAAGAGATAGCTATAGTAGATAGCCTAGTAGTAAATATACTTATTAGTATAGACTACTTAGGCCTTAAATAATTTAATATCTATAATAGTAAAGGCTATACTATTATTACCTTATATAATATAAAGATACCTATAGTAGTATAGTATAATAATATAAGGTATTAAGCTAGAGTTATAGCTTAATAGTAAGTAACTATATTACCTTACTCTATAACTAATATCTAAGTTTAGTATATAATCTAGAATATACACTAGGACTTACTCTTTAAACCTATTAATCTCTTAGTAGCTATATATACACTATTAGCTAACACTAGTCTATAGTATATTATAGTATTTAACTATATAGATAAACTATAGACTATTTAATAACGCTAGCTTCTTAGTTACTTAGTCTTTATTAACCTATTAGTATAGGTATAGCTAGTTAATAGCTAGTAATATATAGACACTATAGAGCTTACTTTAAAGGAACTATTATAACTAGAAGCTTAACTTATCTAGGCTATATTAATTAATAACTAAAAATAGGTCTTAACTATTACTTATACTACTAGCGTTAAGATCTATAATTACTAACTAGACACTAATAGACTATTATAGCTATTAGACTACTACACTTATATTTTTTATAGTAATAGTTTTACTAATATTCTAGAAGACTAATAGATGTAAGTACACTTTAAACCTAACTAGTATAAGCTACTACCCTAATAATGTAAAATCTACCTAGTTAGTTTAAAAGAAAAAGAAGTTATTAAGTATACTCTTAATAAGATTAGTAATAAACTCTACTGCACTAAACATTAAGTACTAGCTATATACCTAGTTTTTATAGTCTAGAGATAGCTAATAAATATAAAGCATAAGAAGGAATCTTAATAGATAGAGAAACTATAGTAACTAGTAGCTAAGCTAAATAACTAAGATAACAATAATAAAAAGAAAAGATAAATAGTTATTAATATCTAACTACTAAATATAGCTATTATTACTAATATATACCTAATAAAGATATAGAAAGACATTATTAATAAGTATACTAATATAATATATATTTTTACTTTTAATATAATAGTATTCTACTATTAATAGTAAGTATACTCTAGCTTATAATAGGCTTTTACTATTATTACTTATAAAGAATAATTTACTTTCTAATGTCTAGTTATAGGATTTAAAAACTATAACTCCTATATTTAATAATAAATAAATATTATACTTAAGGATACTATAGTAGACTTATACTATAATAATATAGTTATAGCTATAAAAGGCAGTATTAACTAATATATTACTAACCTTAAGGAAGTATTTAAGGTACTATTAAAGGCTAATATTACACTAGGGCCTAATAAGTCTAACGTTAGATTCTCTACTATAGTTATTCTTAGTAAATTAGTTAACTTCTTTAGACTTACTACACTAAATAATAAGCTAAAAGCTATTAAGGCTATTAAGTTCTTAAAGACTCTAAAGGCATTAGAACACTTCCTTAGTCTTAGTAGTTTATTATACTACTATATCTTATAATATACTACTATTACCTAACTACTAAAAGAATATAAAGTACTTTTAATCTATACTTACTAGAAGTAAAATAAAGATAGTAAGCCTACACCTAGTAAAATACTTAAGGGAGCTTATAATATATAGGTAAAATTAGTAAATATACTACTACTAATAGTAAAAGAAATTAATACCTTTAAGTAGCTAAAGTTAGTAATAACTACTTCTATAGTACTTACTTTCTTTAACACTAAATAATAACTTTTCCTTAAATTTAATATATTAGTAGACAGTATTAGTGTATAAGTATTCTACGTTAAAGACACTGTCCTTACTAAATAAGACTAGAAGTAATACTTACTATATAACACTATTTAACTTATTACTTTTCTATTATAAACTCTTAGTAACACTAAAAAACACTACTAGTTAATAAAGCTTAAAGTTATAGGCTATATTTAGATAATCTTAAAGTATTATTACTAGATTTAGAGTACCTAAGTCTAACCTATAGTTATCTTTACTAACTATAAGGCTATTATAGATATTTAGTTATAATAAGTTAATAATATTACTAATTCTATAGTATATACTATAGTAAATAAGAAGCTTATAAAGGTAATAAAATACATTAGTTAATTTAAGCTAAGAATACTATATAAGCTAAGAAAAAACTACCTTGTCTTTAATGCTCTTAGTAGACTATAAGCTAATAATAGGATTAACCTAACTACACTAAGTATACTTAATAAGTTACTAAATAACTAACTAATAAATATTACCTTATACTTAAAGACTATACTTTAACTACCCTAAGTGCTTATAATAGTAAATACACTATTAAATAATAATAAACTAATAAGTAGTATAGTTTATATATATTCTAACTTCTAGGCTAAGATTTAATAAGGCTACTAAAGAGACCTTATATAGTAATATATTATTAATATATTATATTAAAACACTAAACTAGACTACACTAATAAAGTAGACCTACTATTTTACTTAGCTAAAGGGCTAATTTAGAAGAAATAAAATAGAGATATTAATAAGCTTTATATCCTTTAACTATACTTTATAGATATTTTCTTAGCTATTTATAATAGTAACTATCTTAGCTATAGTAAGCTTATAGAATATCTATAGCCTTTCTATATATATAATAGTCTAAAGGCCTTATACTACTACTTATTATATTACCCTATATATTATATATACTAAATATAATAATATAAGGCCCATAGTAATCTTTAGCTTATACTTTCTTCCCTATATTTATACTATATAATTTCTATTAACTTTATAATAGCCCTTCTAAGGTCTTTACTTAATAACTATAACTATATAATAATTATAGTTAATAAGCTATTAAAAGAAATAATATTTCTTCTAGGCAAGACTATATACTTAGTAATATAATAGGGAAATATCTTAGCTAATGCCTTAATAACTACTAACTAAGGATTTCTAAAAATTATACTATTAAATAGAGACCTAAAGTTCTTATTATAGATATAGACGTCTATTTAGAAGACTACTAGTACCTTTTTACTTTATATAATAGCCTATTACCTATAAATAAACAGATAGACTAAATAAACTATCTAGACTATTAAATTAGCCTTTTATTATTATTTATATAGTCTTAATAGCCTAAAGTATTAGATATATATTATTCTATAATTATAGTTTAAATTTAACTACACTAAGAATATATTAACTAGAATATTACTAAACAAGGTTAATAGTGGATTTACACTAAATAACATCCTACTACTGTTAATAAAGAGGACAGTAGCTAACTTTATTAAGCCTCTAACTACTTAACTAGTAGCTTATAATACACTAGCTATTATAGCTATAATAATAAAGTAGTATTATAACTAATAATATATAATAAAGTTTCTTAACGTTAGTAACTAAGTTCTTCTTTAACTATATAAAGGCTATAATATACTATAAGCTATAATCCTTAGGCCTAAATATAGGTAATACTATACTAGGCTATTTAAGATTATAGAATAAATTAGTTAATTAGTATATAGACTTTAGTTTCTTTTAACTTAGTAAATTTATAACGTTATCTCTATTAACTACCTTAAACTTATACTAGTAGACCTATATTATAGAACCTTATAGACTAACCTTTACTAACTAGTTATAAATTAACTACTTATTCTATATTAAATTATAGCTAAGTAACTAGGTAGAACAAGACCTTAATTTCTAATTACCTATAAACACTAAGGTTTATACTATAATAAATAAATAGTAGTATATAATATTAATAAACTTCTTAATATAACTTATATAAAGAAGTAATAGAAATAGAATAACTAGACTAAGAAAAGAAGAAAAGATTAACTAGAAAGTAGCTACTACCTTCTTCTTAGCTAATAACTTTAACTTCTTTCTCCTACTAGTAACTTCTCTATAGCCTATTCCTCTTAACTATCTCCTTCTTTACTTTTTTACCTACTAGGTAATAATATACTAAGTTATTAATAACTATTACCTAAACCTTCTTTACTATAAACTACTTTATAACTACTATAAGTTATTTATTCTATAGATAATAGAAATAGAATTTTATATATAAGTATATCCTTTATATACCTACCTAATTTATAGCTACCTTTACCTCTATAAGATATACTTCTTTCTCTATAACCTCTCTTTATTTATACTTCTTTAACTTTATTTCTTTACCTATACCTTATTAACTTTTAAACCTTATTAACTTTTCTTTTTTTTACCTATATTCTCTATTATAACTATAATATATAGCTATTTACTAACTTTAGACTATAAGTTAACCTTTTATAGATTAGTAATATAGAGATAGATATATTTTTTAGTAAGAAAAACCCTTTATTAAGCTATAGTCTACTAGTACTAATATATAGATAGTAACTACTTTAAGAAGTAGCTATCTATAGGCCACTAAGTAATAGATAATAGAGCTATAGCCTATAAATAATAAGGCGTAATTAGTAGCCACTAAAGAAGTAATAACCTATACTCTAATAAGCTATATACTATAATTATTATTAATAGTAACTATAAAACCCTAGATTAGACTAGAAAGATCCTAAAGGAACTAAATAGACTAACTAATAACTAGATACTATATAGCTTTATAAAAAAGACCTATTTAAAGACTATAAGGACAGTAACTACCTATATAGACGCCTATTTAAGCTATAGTAATATCTACTTATCCTATAGCGCAAGTAAATACTAGTACTATAAGCTAAAGGATATAGCTAATAGCCTAGTAAGAAAAGACTTTTTATATAGAACACTGCCTTATTTAATAACTAAGGTAATAAGTAAAAAGATATACTATCTTAAATAAAGTAGTTATAGACTTTAGTTTACTATAAATATAAATATTTACTTACTTTAATAATTATATCTAAGTTACTTACTTACTATATATTTACTATAATAACCTACTTATAAGCTAAACTTACCTTAGCCTAGTAGCACTATATACACTAGACTACTATCTAGCTAATAATAGTAATTAAATTAATATTAAGGTAGTATTATACTAATTAGTATATACTTAGCTATAAAGCCTAGTGTTTCTTAGAAATAATATATAGATTTTTTTACTAGTAACTACTTATAACTAAAATAAAATCTTTACCTTTATTAAAGGTATTAAAGATAATATTACTAAACTATTTAGGTATAAGTGTAAAGTAATTAATAATAGTTAATTAGAAACTAAGTATAAAGTAGTAAAAACTACTAGTAACTATAAAGAAAAAAAACACTTTATAGATAAGGACTTTAAGTATACTAAGATTAGTCTTTAAAAGTACCTATAGCCTACTATATATAATCTACTACTAAAGTAAATCTAAGCACTTAACTATATATACACTATTTTTAATAATAACCTAAAGAATAAAATCTTTAATAAATATAATAAGTAAGCTATACTATAAGTGCTTATAACTAGACTTAGTAAGGTATAGTAGTAAGAAGACTACTTTAGCACTAGTAAAGCTAAAGTCTTATAAAAGGCTATTAGGAATAGTAAATACCCTAACTTTATAACTTTAACTATAGCTATTATATAGTATAATTTAACTTTACTTAAGAGCTAGAATAACTTAATTATTACTAACTATATTAAACTACTTAAGATACTATAGAGGGCTACTTATAACTATTAACTAACTATTAATAATTTATTAGTTATATTTAGCTAATATAAGAAACTAAAACTAAAGCTAAAGTAGAATATAGAGACACCTAAACTACCTCTTAAACTACTTATACTTACTAAGGCTAAGCTTATAATAACTTTAATTAAAGTAGTCTATAACCTATGCCTACTTATAAAAGTAAATATTATAAAGATTAATACTATTATAACTATATAGTAGTTACTAAAGGAAGACTAGAAGTTTACTAACTTTATATACTAGTATACTAATAATAGTTTTTTTCTTAATAAGCTATAAATCTAGTAGCTTTACTAATACCTAGCTATAAATAAATAGACTAATTTATACTAGTATATCTTATATCTTACTAAAGCTAACTATAGTAAATATATAACTATTATTACTAATATAATATAAGAAATAACTATAAGACTAATAGGTAAACTAAATACACTTATACTATAATACTACACTAGTATAGGATATAACTAATATAAATAAGTAAAGAGGTAATAGATTTATAGTTATATAAGAATAAGGATAAATATAACTAAATAAGAAAGGGAGGATTTACTAAAACTATATATAGCTATATATAAGAATAAATTAGCTTATTAATAGTAAGGACACTATATTTTTAGAGGGGGCAGGCTGTTACATAAGCAGCCCACTAGCTACTAGCTACATAAAGCAGCAACACCACACAAGATATAGATAGACAGAGTAATTAACTATATATACACTACACTAGACTATAACATCCAGCGTCATGAGCAAGTCAAGCACAACACACAGGGCCATTTATTCTACACTTTTGACAACACCCTCCCCAAGTTAGTCCTCAACAAGGAGGCCAACCTGCGTCACAGGCAAATACCCAAGCTCTCGCTGTGCTGGTCGATTGTTCAACTGACGGTCACCTCTTTCAGTCTAGTTAGCCAACATCGTTGCTCCTTGTGCCGCGCCTTGTATTTCCTAGTCATTTTCTTGCTCCTTTATGACTTGGACACCTTTGTAGATTTCATCTTCTTGTTCATTTTGTGTGCTTTTGATCTTCTCATTTGCCTGCCGTGGACGCCTGTGCCCCAACAGCCAGCATCTCTCGAAACTAACTCCCTTACCCAATCTTCATGTTCATTGTGTGGCCTGATCGGCAAATCAAGACCCAGTCAGGAGATTGAGGCAAAGCACCTGGGTATATATCCAAGGCGGTCTCTGGCTTTCAGGGTCACACAGGTACCTAGGTACCGACTTAAGTATCACGGCGCCAAGGTATCCTAGGATTTCTTATCTCATTAGCCTGGTGCGGATTCACTCTCGCTTATCTCGGTCCGTCCCGCGAATATCCCACCTTGGTAGGCTGATGTTTGTGGCAGGGCATTGGGACTGAAATAGGACCTTGATGCCTGCTGGAATCGATTTTGATGCGGAATCAGTTGGCGGGGTAAACAGCTGGTGCCGTGCTCAATGACCTCTAGCGCGATGGTGTTCTGCTTGGGGCTGTAGTGGATGTCTATAATAATAATAGAGGTAATAAGGAAGATCGAGGCTATAGGGGATTCACCACGGATAGAGCATCTGGACGTGGTACACGGCCATTAATCCATCGGCAACCACACGGCCCGAATAGTTGCTTTTCCCAAGTATACAAATACACGATGCGCTCAACGCGTAATGACGGACGGTTGTCCAAGAGTGGCTGCTGCTTTACATACAAGGTCGAAGTTACTGCCTAACGGCGTCGTCATGGGTCTGAGACGGACTCCTGTACAGGACAAACCCCGCCGGAAGCAGCAACAGCAGCAGTAGCCCGAGCCCAAGCCCGAGCCTGAATCTGAACCTGAACCTGAGCCTCAGTCCTATTCCTAGTCCCAGCCCTAGCTCCGGCCCCAGCCCGAAGACGTAGCCATGGCTGAGGAAGAGGGAGAGGGGATAGAGGACGACGATGACGACGATGATGATGATGGTTACAGAGACAAGAAGAAGTCAAACGTAACAGGACACTGGCCACCGCCTGGTTTTGGCAGTTGGCAGTCTCTTGGGGTGTAGACCTATGCGGGCGTGACCAAGGTAGGGACTGGCTGTCGCCGTGGTTTTCGACAGTTTCCCACGACTCGGCCCATTTTGCTACCCGGGCAGAAATTCCGCCACCCTGAGTCAGATAAGTCCGTTCTTCTTTCTTAGCTGCCTGACCGGAGGGGGGGGGGCCTGTTGACGTGGGGTTTATTCGTATTCTACTGTCGCTGTAGTCTGTCAGGCCCCCTAAGGGGGGATACCAGGAGGGCACCGACCCTCTTCTTGCTAATCTCGGACACTTTTGAAATGGTAGCGTGCTTGTTAATGGACACTGATACCTCTGGCCCAACGTTTGTTGCGATATACCACTGGCCTTAGAGCAACGGAGATCGTTTCTAGGTCTTGGCAGCAACAACAAAGACATTGAAGAGCCTTGCTCGAGTTTAGAAATGTTGAGGGTGGATATTGGGGAACCACCAGAGGGAGAAGGTAGTGTTCAGGCTATCGTTGAGCGTTGTCGTCTTGTTTGCTCCGTGCCACTTCTGTGCCAGTAGTTTTACTTTGCCCCTTTAGGCTGACCACGAGCTGCGCAGCCGGGCTGCCATTTTGCAAGGGGTTTTCGGACGAAAGTTTTCCTGACCCCGTCAGTTGAGGGAATTATCCTCCGGCTCCTCTTGCCTGGATTCTGGAATATACGGGCAGCTCCGGCTCAGCCAATTGATGAATATAGTCGCTCTAGAACCCCCAAGAGTGGTCTTTGTATACTGCTTGAGACTTGGCTGCGGCTTGGCTTCGGACAGTTTCCTTTCTGCGCTCATCTTTTCTCCTTCTCTTGCTTGTGCTACTCGCTCCTGAGCCTGACAGAGGCCTCGTGTGGTGACATTGGCCTTGTTACTCTGGGTGGGGGAGGTGTAAGGTTATAGTCGTCGAAAGATTCGGTGTCTTGAGAGCTTCCTGCCGAGCCCATTAGGTCTTGGGGTCGAATTCACCGCACTTTCGCTAGCAAGAGCATAATTGGTGGTAGGCCGGTGGGATAACTGAGCCTAAACAAGGTTGAATTTGCTGCATTGCGTGCGTCCTGGTGCTTGAGAGTTGGCTCTGATTTTGGTTTTGGTAGGTAGCGTAAGGCTTGGTTAAATATTGGTCTTGATGGTATTTGCGTTTGGGAAACGGAAGATTGTGTTGCTTGAGGGCTCTTGAGAAAAGGTTTGAAGGGTTAGTGTCTGAAAATAATTATGGACGTAGGCTGGTTGAAGAATGGTAATTATTACCTACCTTGTTGGCAATGTTGTTAAGACTTGGCGTGTTGCCTATGTGGATATTAGGTGTCGAGTGTTGAATTTGAGCAAGGAGAATAGAAAGAGGGCGGATGGAGTAGGAGATTGGTAGTGACTGTTTTGACCAGCAGTTTGAAGTCTAAGGATGAAGAAGTTGTTGTTGTTGTCATGAATGGACGAGAGACAAGCGACTGTTGGATGCCTCCTAATTTCAACGGCGACGAGAACGCTGAGGCTTCTGTAAGCCCCTCAGCACTGCTTCTTGTCCAGAACGGGTGACGCCACGGTGCGCCGTGTGTGGCTGTGGACAGCAGCACAAGGGAGGGTGCCTTAAAGTCAAGCAGCTTATTGACGGGTCTATTAGGTACGCGGTAGGTACCTAGGTACCTATGGAGAACAGGTACAAGGTGCCCCTTAGGGTCCCACAGGCAGGTACCTACAGTACATCACCCACCACCTGCTGTGGCAATTGGGCTTTTTATAAGCGGGACCAACTGCCTGAATCCGCAGAGAAGTTGTCTCGCTCCTAAACACCCTGATGCGTTCCGAGCCGTTTGAACGGCTTTCGACGCCACCAAAGCTTTTCCAACGCCTTCATCGTCAGCAGCGGTCCAAAGCAGGAGAAACAATCAGTCCAATCCAGACACGGCCGCATGTGCCTTGTAGTCGGCCTCGATCCCCATCCGTTACGCCGAGAGAGACGCGTCTAAACTCCACCGAAACTGCTCGCGGCGTTGACCCCTACCTTGCTGCACCCCCAGTCGCCTGTTTCATGTTTCTGGACCAATTATCTTGCGACGCTCTTGTGTCGATAGTCACAACGGTGGTCGGCGTAGCCGGCGCGGGTGTTACTGCGCCGCGACTCCTGCCATTAAAGAGCGATTCGGCTGATACAACTGTGTTGGGTTTAAAGAAGATGGCCAGCAGGTCACCACGGCCGGGGGAAGTGTAGCCGTCATCATGACCGATGACGGCCGACACCGCTACTAGGCTACTGCGCCGGAGCTGCAGCTGCTGATACTGGGCGAGGTCGAGGGGGGCGGGTCCAAGAGCTACCGATGCCGCCTGGCGGTCTGGATCGGATTCGAGATTGACGATGCGCCGGCCCTTGCCGTTTGCATGTTTTGTGTGCCCTACTAGATTGCCGAGGAAGACTTATTACCACTTGAGACTTGGGCCGCAGGAGCGCGCACTGACGAACCTAAACCATTAAAATACCCTGCAGACGGCGGCGTCGCAGGAACACGCTCGATGCCCATGGACTCCAGCTGAGAGGTGATGGAATCTATCAAGAACGGCAGAAGCGCACGTGGACGATGCGCCTGAACTCTTCACCATGTTCCATGTTGCAGGTAATGTGCAGCGCAGGTAATACCTGTGTCGCCATCTTTTCGCCATCGGCGTCGGGAGGCAGGATGCCGTAAGCGAAGAGGGCGTGAAGGATCTGGGCGCGAACACGAAGACACCATCTGATATAGGCATCTGACTTGGACTCCTGATAGTAGTTGAGGCTTGTTCTGTAAACAGTCTGACTTAATGTTAGCTAATTAAAAGCAAGTAGCCCTTATGGGATTGACCGTGGGACAAGGACAAGCAAGGCCTTAAACCTGATGGGAATTGTTGCGACACATTCTGGTTCTGTGCGGTTAATCTTTTAAACAATGACATAGTACGCATCCTGAAAGAGCAGAGAGCTAAGCAACGCCGTCGACCAGGTGGACACGCCTGTCTACCTTGAGAGATCTTTGGGGAACAATTTTAAGAACGCAGAGAGCAGGAGATGGCGATGATGGCGGTGACGGACTTCTTTTGGCCTTCCTTTGAGAGCTCTGCCTGACTACCTTAATGGGACCTACTGAGCGCTGCCGATGACGTGTCACCGCGAACACTTCCTTTGGCTATAGCCCCTGATTTCTAAGTCTTACCTACCTGACTGCCAGCGAGGGGTGGGGGGGCCGCAGACTGAGGACGAATCGGCGGTGTGAGGGAGGAAATATACGTATGTATGTGTGTCTGGGACCGTTGTACGGGCAGCGAGCTGCTACTCCATAAGTCCAAGGCGGCCGTTGAGGCAGGTTGATCGATTAAGCGAAACTATGAGAGAGAAAACAGTGCCCCAGGCGTTCATGTCTTATGCCGCTTATTTGCTTGCCATGGCTGAGGCTCATGTGCCCCGCCCGCTCGGCCGTCCTGCTGGCGTTCATGTCCGATGCCGCCCACTCAACCTACTTGTCGGCGTCAGGCTTTAGTTGCCATCCTGGACGTCTGCATGGCTCCGTTGCCGCGCCGTTCTGTGATGGAGTTCATGTGTCATACCAATAACTGTGCCCATCTTGTCTCTTGGCCATTGGTGTTCATTTTACAGGCCGTCTAGTCTAGCCATGCAGCGTTGGTTTTCGTGTCTTTGTGGTGTGCCATAAGGCTGGACTTTTCACGGAGCATGTGCCTGCTGGAAACCTACCGTCATGGCTAAGTGAGTAAGGACTATGAACAAGGAGGACGGGCATTATCATATTTGACTTTCAATTTCCCACCTTCTTCTTCTCTCTGCTCACATTCTCCAACTGAGGACTGACAGACGAAGCCCTGTAATCAGGGGTTCGAACACTATTTGAGATGAACCCAAGTATGATGGCACGTTATCAGGGCTTGCACAGACATGATCTCTCATGGCCGGAGCAGTCCCTGGAATCAGGGGTCAATTCGAACGCCGCTCAGCCACTGGGGCCAGTCTGTCCCGCTCTCTCTCTCTTTCAATGCCCGAAATGGGACAAACCGTCGGATCTGTCGAAATGGCTCTGTTAACAGGCCCAGGCAGGTTCACCATGTGGTCCGCGGTGCTGGTTATCCAGTCAACTGTGTCAAGCCACCATCTCCACGGACCTGGCTTCCTACGGGTTAATCCACGTTTACTAGCCATGCAGTTATTGGTCTGGGTCTCCAGCCCTGTCTTTCCGAACCGCCATGTTACCAGATCGGCGTAGGAAACATACCATCCAGGCGCACAAGGTTGGTTTTCCGGCCAAGCACCTTGGCTCCCACGGGTCAATTCTCGTCGGAAGCTAGTTACACTTGTGCAGCCTTGTGCAAGTTTTGGAACCTTGCCCGTCCAGCACTTCATCGCCGAGATGGAACGCATCTTGTCGGCGGAACTACAAGACAGACGCGAGTTCAACGCGTCGCTCGTTGCTTCGTTGGGAGAGCTGAGAGACACCAGTTCCCACCTCTGCGGATGGAACAAGGCGCTGCTGAGCGAGCTGCAGCGCAAGAAGAACCAGCTCTCGGATACGGAGAAGCGCGTCCAGGACCGCCGCGCGGCCGAGGGATGTACCTGGCTTGTTGGACAGTTTTGGACGGAGCATGGCAGTGTGCAGGAGTGGCTTGACTAAGTACACGCAATCCCACGGGAGCTATCGCGATGGCGAGGCCGCAAAGTCAAGGCTAATATAGTGTGTCTTGTCACGTGGAGCAGAGTAGCAAGGGCAGCCAAGGTCGTTCAGGCTGTCAGGGAGGATATGGCGAGGTTACAGGAGCAGTGGAACGATGCCGTGACGCTCTGTTATTACGTCGCCACCCGGGCAGGGCAAGCCAGCGAGCAGACGCGGCGGCGGTGGGAGGAGCAAACGGTGGACCTGGGATTCTTATATCTACGTAGTTTGCGAGACAACTACATGATATTTGTATAATTAGATGACGGGCGGCCAGTTAGGCAGCTATATAGGGATGGATGAGTAGGGGCCGGAGGGCTGACATAGACAGGATTGAGGGAGACAGGACCTAGGTAGTAGCTAAGCTTATTATCTAGTGATGGGAAAACATCACTATTTATTCTAAATTACTTGTTGGCAAAGCAAACATGTGGCCCTTGATTCGGACGCCTATTGCTGTTATTTGCGTAGTTGGCCCAAGGTTTGCTGCAACTGATGCCCAGGAGCGCCTTAGGGCCATTGATTGAATGGCCTTGCACATGGACTTGACCTGCTCCTCCTTAATCTGCAGGATGCGGTTCCAGTCCTCCTCCTTGGAAATCTCAATGTTGGTTTGTGACTTGCCCTTCTTGTACTCAAGGGGGGTAATTAAGTAGAACGATTCTGGGGTTCTCTATTCTCTGGCGCATCTTAGGGTGGGTGATGTCCCTGTTGAGCATAACGCTGTCTAGCACATTTCTATTTGGCAGCCCTTAGCTTGGCTGGATGGGTGCGATGGTCTTTGGGCCACGCTGAGTTGTGGGAGTTTCCGGCCACGGCCTCGATGCAGGCCGAGAGAATGCTTGATCAGGTGTAGACAGCTGGAGGAGGAGTAAGTTGACCTGGAGAATGAGATTTCCACGCAGGTTAGAAACAATCGCCGGTATCTTTTGCGTTCAGTGCGAGTCCCTACGGCCAATTTCATGTTAGTCGGTACGCTGGGGCGGAAGGAGTGAGAGATATTCTTCTTGTTGCAAAGGGTCAGAGAGGGATGGTAGGGAACCTTGGGTGTCCTTGTGCAGGCGTCGTGCCGACTCTGAGGAAAGCATCCGGAATCTAGTTCTGTTTCGCGACAAGCTCGCGGAGGTGTTACTCAAGGCGGCGCACTTCGGCTGTGCCGACGGTACTGTATGTTGTCCACGCCTCGAAGAAAGTGCCCAGTCTTGTGTAGACAGCGTAGGACGAGGGAGCGTTGGCTGCATCATCATCATCCTCTTGTGGCAGCGTGTCCCAGTCGAGCAGAAGCGAGGCCAACCGTTGGTTCTTGGCGAGGTTGCGACCAAAGGAGTCGGCCGGGTCGAACTGCCGGGTCAAGCAATCCGCGGCGCTGCGCAGAGCTGTCGTACAATGGTCACACAGGGCCTCAACGTCATGCCGGCCCTCGAGATCGAGTGCGTGGAAACAAAGGCTCCTCATGTCGTGGGAGACTTGGGAAAGGAGGGCTTGACCGGCGGCGGGATCGGGGAAGGAGGCGCTGCTAGCAAACTGGAGAGTGAAGGCAGAGATGCACGCGTTGGTCGCAGAGCCCGGGGTCAAGTTCGTGTTGCCGTTTCCTTGACCGCCGCCGCCGCGGGCGGTGGCGATTGTTGTGGTCAGAGGCCGAGTCTAAGTCGCGTTGCGGGAGGATGATGATGAGATGAACGGCATGATAGTCGGCACCTTGCAGGTTATCATTGTTCGTGAACGGCATTGCCGCTGGTGCTGCTGCTGCTGTATCCAAGACAACTCGAGTTGGGACGGCATGGATAGAAGAGGACAGACATGGCGACGGCGGCGATGGCGACGGTAATGAGGGAGGCCAACAGAAACAGTATTAACTAGGATAAAGGGACGTAATTTATTGTGTTTGCGTTTGTTTAATTGATTGATTGATTGAACCATGTTTGTGATGAAAGTTGCATGATCCAAGCCCGAGGCAGGGGTTGTTGTTTTACCCTGTAGCGGAGAGCCATGGATTAGGATAAGCCAAAGACCAGCGAGAATGTCGAGAATCTCAGGATCGCAGGAATAAGAATGAAAGCAGCCGGTCGCGTCGCTGTTGCCGCTACCTTGGGTAGGTATTTGAGCAGGTCCTTTGGTAGTTAACAGCTAGTTCTAATAATGCATGGTGAAAGGATCGATATGTTGCGGTTGCCCAAGTATTTTTGTCCACCAAGTAAGCCTAGTGCCAAGGCCTGTGTGGATGCTCCCTCTGGCTGGTGTCCTCCAACGACCACTACTCCAAATATGGCGAGAACGACATCGACGACAGGACATGTTGTGCACGAAAGTCTCCTTGGAGTGCCTGAACTTCCGTTGGAGAAGTCTTCTTGGGACGACCAACCCCCAGTTATGCACAAATATTTAATCTCATATGCCCTGCTGTATAGTCCAACTCGTAGCACCTTTCTCGAAACCATTTCGAGTAGCGGTGGTGGTTCAAACCGAGTTCTTGGCAGCTTCTTTGACCAGAATGGGTGTCTTGGCTCCTTCGCGGGCGACGACATATAGCCTCGTCCTTTGCACGGGCATTGTATGCAGAGACGTGTAAGGGAGGTGTTGTTGGGTGTTGAATTGCTGAGCCGAAGTAAAAGATGGTGCTAGCGGAATAGTCCATTGCGTGTTGCCTTGTCTGAATGTGGGCAGTAGTTGACATGGCTGCGGGATCGGGTTGGTAATGGAATTCGACGGAGAGAGTGAACTGCGATTGTGACCGGCATTGCGAGCGGGCTGTGCAACGCTCGGAACAGGGAATATGAGGTATGATGTGCTCAAAGAGCGACTTCTCTGATATTTCTCCTCGTCAAAATTATGCTGGCAGGCGGCTCATCAGTGAGACCGAAGCTTGTCTTCATAATTCTGGATCAGACGGCGCATTGCATGCTGAGGGATGATGGCATTGACAAGATGGGATGTACCACCTCCTGGAGGGTAGCTCCTAGAAGGTGGTGTGTTGCTGGGGTGTACTCGATTAGCGTCTGGTTTGTGTGTTGCAAATCGCTGCGAACGAGACGTGTAATACATGTGAAGTTAATGGGTGAAGCGGAATGGCAAGGGATGATGAGGATGCAGAGAGTGGCGATGGCGCTGTGGCAGGCAGACCTTCTGCCAGTGGGTGTGGCACGTGACTCACCTAACCACACATTACTGCCGCAGCTCCTAGTATTACTGCGAATGTGGCGCGAAGTTGAGAGGATGCTTGGACTGACTGACTTGAGAGAAAAGATAGGCGGTGACGGCGACGACGACGGCGCACCAAGTCTAATTAGAGGGAGATAAGACGGACGGGTATTTTTAGATGAACAGCTGTGGTGAAGCATAGCTTTATTAGTCTTGTGCTATCGGCGTTATCATCGTCAGGCAGTGAAAGCTGATTGAAAGCTGAAGAGAAAGAGGCAGCGAGGTAGGTAAGACCCCACCCTACAACTCAGACCACCCCCCAAGTCAGACCACATGTTCACATTGACTATTTTCCCCCTTTTTTGTGCTTCTAGTAATTAACCACCTTTTACAAACCAAAATATCCTAGCAACAAAAAATCAAATTAATTCTTTTAAAAATACTAAATACTTTAGAATACTAAACTATACCCCTAAGTTACTTAAAAGGGTAATTAATAAAGTCCTTACTAATAGTAGCTATTATAAAGTAGCTAGGCGCTAAGGTATCCTATATATAACACTTTACTGTTACCTTTAAGGTACTATATTAATTAAAGAGGCTAAAGCTAACTATTAATAGCTTAGTTAAATATAAGAAAAGTGCCTTATTAACTAGGCTTTATCCTAGGAGGCCTTTAGCTTTACACCTAGTTATTTATAGGTTAAGGAGATAGCCTAAAGAGTCCTTAGAGCTAGTAATAATTTATAGCTATTAGGTAAGAAGTAGCTAGAAGGATTCTTATAAAGAAATCTAGCTATAAAGACTCTAAAGGTAAAAAAGATTAGCTCTAAGAGGATTAAGTATATTACTAAAGAGAGGATTAAGAAGCTTTTTTATTTACTTATACTCTTTATTATTAAGGATATCTTATAATATCTATAATAAAATATAGATAAGACTAGGATTACTAAAGGAAAAGCTTAATAGTCTTTAGTACTAGGGAAGTTTAGTAAGTAATCTATATATATCTAAGTTTCTAAAGCCTATACTTAGATAAGTATTCTTAAGTATATCTCTATAGATAGTAAAAGATTACCTCCTTTAGTTATCTTTAAGGGAGCTTTAGTATAATAATAGTAGTTTTCTCTTAAACTTAAATCTTTTACTTAATAGTAGTTTATATTATTAAAGAATAGCTAGACTTTAAATAAGATAAGCCTTAACTAGCTTAAGACTATTTTTATCTTAGCTATAACACTAAAGGCAAAAAAACTTAATTCTAAAAGTCTTTTTATTATAGATAAGTATAAAAGTTATATATCTAATAACTTTATATAGGAATACTTTTAGTAAGATATTTACTTACTTTACTTACTACTTTATACTAGCTATATTACTTAACCTCTTAATGTTTTAGTTTTTTCTCCCTTAAAGTAAGCCTATTAAAGAGAAGTCTTAGAGGTATTTATAGACCTAAGTAGTACTTTAATTAGGAAGTAGAACTTTTTTTACTATTATTTTAAAGTATTAAAAGAGGCCTTTATAAAGAGAAATATCTAAGTAGGCTAGTTAATAATAAGGTTATAGCTTATAAATATAGCTTAGCCTCTTATAAGTAAATTTATTAACCTAAATAATAATACTAATAACCTAAAGGCTTTAATATAGGATTCTAGCTTTTCTACTAAGCCTAGTATACCCTAATAGTTTACTATTAAAACCCCTTAAAGGTTAAAAGACTTAAGGAGGTATTAGAGTCTATAGGATCCTTAAGGGAAAAATAATAAATAGGATTATAATACTTAAAGACTACTCTTTATAAAGGTAGAAAAGTAGCTTAATAATATAAACACTACACTAGTAAAAAATAGTAAAAGGATATAGTTACTTAAGGCCTAGCTAGACTATATAAAGAAGTATAAAAAAGGCAAGGTTACTATTAATCTAAATACTTACTTTACTACTATAGAAAGTATTATTATAGCAAAGGAAAAGGTAGCTAAGGAGTAAGCTAAGGAAGAGGCTAAGAAGGTAGTAATTAAGGTAGCAAAGGCACTAGCTAAGGCAAAAAAAGCAATAGTAGAGGCAGAGGCAGTAAAAGAAAGAGTAGAGGTAAATCCCTTTTTGTAATATAGATAGTTTAGTATTTGTATAGGTTAATCTATATAATTAACAAATAGTGACTATTAGGCCAAAATGACAATTTTTTTGTATGGTCTGACTTGGGGGGTGGTCTAAGTTATAGGGTGGGGTCTTAGGTAGTACTTCGTATATGTATACGTATATATAAGGCATAACATCTTTCTGCCTTATGTTGGAATTCTTGTTTTAAGGCTAAAAGCCTTTCTGCCTTAAAGTGATCCAAAAGGAAGCCCCTACTTCTTCAGCGTCTGCCACATTGAGCTACTCCACGTTTCCTGCGTCTCCTTTGCCTCAGAGCTCTTTCCTATAACCACACTCCCTAACTCCACCAACTCCCATCAATCACATTGGACTCTATGGTGACAATTCTTGGTGGTTTAACTTCACTGCCACCCTTGCACCTCTTGAGGGTTATTTATCTCCCACTTTGGTTTCTTACACGCTTTTTTTTTTTTTCTTTTGTCAACTGCCCGCGTGGTTTTGATCGCAGTTATGGACTCTTTCAATTCGACAAGTTCAATTAGTCGCAGAGTCGCTCCTTTGGGCCCTCGTCAAGCACGCTCAGCAGAATATGTCTCGCGCGACGCTTGATCCTGGGGTCGGACCCTCGGCTGAAAGCCAGACCATTGTGAGTTTTGTTGACGATACACCTCGCTCGCAATCATTTACCTTCCTTCCTCTCGTCGTCTTGTCATTCTTGTCGCGACACTGCTAATCCGTCTTTCTTTTCAACCAGGTCAAAGGCGTCATTTGCGCTGTAGTCGAGCACAAGACGCTCAACGTTCAGAAGCTTACCGAATCGATCGCTAGCACCCTCTCCCCATACCCTGAAAACAATCGAGATGATGTTGTGCGTAGTGTCGCCCTACAGGAACCGAAGATCCAGATGGCCGCACGGATCATGGTTAGGAATCTGAATTCGCCCGAGCGAAAGACCCTAAAGACCCAGATCGAGATCCAACGAAATGCCCTCAAGCGCTCAAAGCAGAAGGTTGACTACCTGCACGAGCTCGACAGACTCTGGGGCTCCCGCGATGCCTGGCTCCCGCCGAGGTACCGTAGCAAGCGGAATGAGACTCCAGGCCTCAACATTGTTGTCTATCTCCGTTCTATTACTCAAAAGGCACTAAAACTCGGCATTCCACTTCCGTCGCTCTGGGAAGACGGGGGAGCCCTTCTTGAAACCTCTAGGCATCAGGCTGGAAACAATCCTCCTATTCTGAATGCTAGGTCCGCCGAGGTGGCGAATAGAGAATTTTCTCGCTATCACAGCACCTCCGAAGACGACCCGTCTGCGACATCGAGCGACAGGGTCACCGAGATAGGAGACCCGCCAGCGGAGATCAGTCGGCACGGCTTTGCCCAGGAGCATCATCAGTCATCGCCCTCGCCTCTTTTCAACTCTGACAGCGACGATGGCGACTTCGGAGCCTTTGGTGGGGTTACAGACTTGGATTTCGACAGTGATGGTGGCCCTGGCGACCTTGAAGATGAAATAAAGTTCAACGCGGCCGATTTGTCGCTTGTCTCTCTGTCCGCGGTCGATGAGAACGCAGCCCCCACACCCGAGGCCACGCCCGGTATCGCTCTCATCGCCCAAGACGACGTCCAGCATTTACCCGTGCCTACCGGGCCAGAAGTCGTCCTCATTAACGACAGTGACACAGACCCGGTCGCTGACCCGCTTGGTCTTCATCTCTTACCGTCCAGTGTCACCCTGTTCCTGCGTATTAAGGAGCAATTAAGCAATAACGTCTGCTTGCACGATGACGTTCTTTGGTACGCGCTCTGGTCTGCGATGCCATCAGCGAGACAGCTCGCACACCGCAAGATCATCCTGGTTGACCCTCTGCTCCTCTCCATCGACGCCTGGCAGCCTGATGGGACGGGTCAACAACTTCCCCATGTCCTTCTTGGGAAGCTCGATCAGTGCACTATATACGCACCAGTTCACCATCGGAATAGCGGGCACTGGACCACTGTGCAGGTTACGGTAGGAGCTTCTCGTGTTACCGTCAATCACTTCGACTCTTTGTACAGCGCCTTTCGCTCGCTCCGCGTAAAGAGAGTATTCGACAGATTGTTTAGAGAAGCTTGTCCAGGTCGCGAAATCGAGTTTGTTGAAGCCGTAAGCAGTCCTATGGCGCCAACGAGGCTCACTACTTACTAACTGATTGTCCTCCAGGCCTGCCCACAACAGCTCGACTCGGTCAGCTGCGGTGTCTACGCCGTCGGTGTAATTCGACGCCTCGTGGACCGCAAATGCGTCCCTAGACACATGAACCAAGAAGAAGAGCGCAAGAGTCTGCTCGCGATGCTGCCCGACCATCAAGCGCTATGCAACACATTCGACCGCGAGAGAGGAGCACGGCTTCATTCTCGCAAGGGCCAACTAAGACTTAAATCAATCTCTTCGGTTTCGAGCGACTTCCGCTTCTCGGATGAGGCAGCCCAAGACCGCGTCACCTTTTTGGCGGTCGGCAAGTCGTTAAAGGCTATGGCACAGCATGGCACACTCATTAGGCTTGCCCCGACTAGTATGGCACCTCACAACTCTCGGCTAAGCGCACACTCGCCAGCCCAGGCTCCAGACCTCGTGACTCAGATGCGTAAACGCAAACGGTCGTCATCTCCACCACACGAAGAGGATGAACGTCCCACCAAGCACAGAGGTTTGACGGACTGGGCGCGCGAGGTCAGTAAACAGGCCAGTACATTTGCCTGGTCTGATGATGTTCTTGATGAGACGACCCGCAGGCTGCTGCGCACCAGGCACGAACAAGTGGCCTGTGAAGGAAGGCTCTCTGAGGCAATTCGCAGAGTAGGCGAGGCTGAAACGGCTTTGGGGGAGAGTAACGAGAGAGCTGCCGCGGCCGAGTTTCTCGACGCTGTCCAGCACGCCGCAAGAGGGTCTGCGGATCGTATCATACGACGCACCGGCAATGGCTCGCTGTCGAAAATCCTCGAAACCATCAATGCGAGCATCGTCATGCTGACAGCGGCTCTTGGGGGCCCTGGTGTGGCAACGTCTGGCAAGGCTCACGAGGAACTAGCCGGAGCCGAGAAAGCCCTTCAGGCTGCCACGGACAGCGTAACGGGAGAGAGGCAGGGCTTGCAGGTGATTGCGGCGCGCAGGCAACAGGATGAAGCGCTACTGCGGCAGCAAGAGGGGTTAAAGCTAGTGCGCGATGGTCTTGCAAAGATACAATCATGGTTTGAGTGATGCCACTAGGCATTAGCTATGGGTTGTCTGTTACGCATTATCCCAGACGAAGCGAGGTTCTTTGGCGAACTTTTTTCTTTTTTTTCTTTTTTTGCTCTTCTCTTGAGATTTAGTCAGACAGGCCACATAAGCCTGAGCTCAGTATGCAATTCAGTATCTCATTAGGTCGACTGGTGGTTTTATACATAGATACAATGATAGTTCAAGAACATTCTGGGGTTGCTATTCGACATGACGATGCAGCGTTACCCTTTCAAGCTAGGTGGATCGATGGCACCTAAGCCTAGTAGCCTTGCGACCTCTTAAACGCGGGCACTTGGTTCTAACCGGAGTTGGTGAATGGACGAAGGATAGAAACTAAGAAGCCAAAAATCGTTGGGTGATACGGTGAATCATCAGATGCAAGAGCAAGATGTGGTGGAATTGGGAGGTTTTCAGCGAGCAGTCAGCAGTGCACCGCGTGGCACCGTTCAAAAATAATGACGTCCTCTGATGGTGGGGGTGGCACAGGCCTCAGCCACATTGAGGGGGTGGCGCATGTAGCCGAGTGGCATTTGGCACATTGCTTTCCTTCTCTCGGCGCCCATCGATGGCTTCATACTGATTCACTTACTATTGCACCACTGCAACACGCCCATTGAATCCCTGCCGCGTCTCTTTTTCTCACCACGCGATTCCTCACGTCGTCGATCCAACAGAGCAACTTCGGCGCCAGACACACCTTGCAAGTACGGTTTCATCAACTCGGCATTCAACGCCGCCCTTAACCAGGAGATAGATGGCTTCACCGTCTACTTCATCGTCGGTTATGCACACGATGCACGACTGTCTAGCTTCTTCCTCTCCGGCACTCAAACCTCAAGTCCTACTCCTTCTCCTATATTGGTCCGTATTATCCCCGCTGCCAAGGCTATCAATTTCTCGCATCATGCAAGACTGACATTCCCAAAGGGCGTTGGCTTTGATCTAAGAAGTTGCCTGGTTTTCGACAAGCTCCCTCGCTATTTATGTTTTCCGCGCAGGGCAGACTTGGAAAAATAACAACACTGCGCATTACATCCGTGTCGGCAAGGATGAGGATGGACACAACAGCACCCAACATCACTCACATCGGCTAGTCGCGCAACACCGTAGGCAAGGGTGCTGTTCGCTAGTAGGATAGCAGGCCGAAGTGAAAATCGTCATTGGCAGAAGATCAGAGTGCGTCAACCTTCCCAGTTGTTTCCTACGTGTTAGCTGACGACCATCACAGCGATGATGGGTTAGTGTTTACGTTGCGAACAGGCATCGAGTACCTATTCCAACCCTCGTTGGGGACAGTCACCAAGTTTCGGTTGTGTTCGTTGGTACCAGCGACGGCCGCCTTCATCTTAGCATCTGCAACACTTTTACTGTCGTTATGGTACTTCCGATACCCTCCAATGTCCTGACTTGCTGGCTGCCTCAGTAGGCCATGCGTACATAAGCTGTTTGTCTTGCTTGGCGCCGCCGTTATTGCTGCCGATACCACCTTTTGCAGCATTACACTCCTTCCGCTTTTGCCGCCGCCACGTCTTACTTATCCCGTGGACCAGAGGCTGGTTAAGTTTGTTAAGAAGGCACGTATATATTAGTAGGTACCTACCTCGCAGGCCAGGAGGTGCCCAGGGGACCGAGAAGTATAGGTACGTGGTACCCTATTAATCCGACATCTATCCATCGCTCACCTACTCACTTATTGTCATTTAGGTAGGGATGCCATCAACTACTCACACTGCTTGAACCTAGCCCAAAGCATTCACTTGATCACGATTCAAATCAAACTCTTTACATCTTTATTCAACATCACTATCCTGATCTCAGCGTAGCAACGCTGCTACCGAGCATCATGCTAGACGAACTCGACACGACACACCAGTGGCACCAGAGCAGACGGCTCCATCACCATATCGCAAATCAAGCACGCAACACCCTCTGATTATTGTACCGGTCCTCGTCAATCCTCTCCATCTGGATACGCCTCCACCAACATGTCTAGATCAGCATTGCAGTAAGCCGTCGATACGCCAGACTGTGACGAGTGGCGTGTGATGGCGATGGTGGCTGCCGGACGACGGCTAGAGAAAGCGTAGGTAGAGGATGAAAGAGAGGAAAGGCGCGGAGAGAGATAATCGAAGAAATGTTAAATACAAGGCGGACAACGTATGTATATGCTGTGCCCTGGGATAGTTTCTGACCAGGAAGCCGCAGCGCTCTCTCTTGCCCGTGTGGTAATTAAATAGACAGACGTCCAACTGACTGCTTGACAACACGTCTTTTATGGTTAGATTTCTTTGTCGTAGCATAGAATGATCAAGTGTTTGTGTCAGAGGATGGCTTCTGGACACAAAAGTCCTCCCGAGATAATAGGTGACGGATGACAGGCGAATAATGAGCGAACAAGCTCGCTCACTCTGGCGAATGTCGTAACAGCCCGCCGCGGCTGGTTTCTCAAGAACCAACACAGCACACGCCCACCATCATGTCGCAGAGACGAGGAGGAATAGAGAGATTCCGAACCAGCTTCGGGCTCCAAGCCTTGTCATAACCTATGGTGATGGCTAATGGCGACGCTTAATAAGTGTGTTTCTGTGCTGCACGACTGGCCGGCTGCCTACAAGAAGGACTTCCATATCAAGTATCAAGCCGCTTACGCAGAGCCCAATCCATATCAGGAGCTCTTCTATCTCTGCCGCATCCTCCTCTTTCATCACGCGTCCGTTTATTGTATCATCAACCACAGCAACATCCAGCCGGTTCCCTGTCATCATATTGTCAACGCGCTTTTAGATGCGCTGCTAGGCCAAGCTTCTTATTCTTTTCGCCTTCGCTCTGCTCCTCGTTGCCCTCGCCGCGCCGACTACGAGTCTACAACGACGCCAGGCCCAAGAAATAACAAGGCTCCCCGAGTAGAGCGAGCGACAGCAACCATGGAGCCCATCTGCCGCGCCCACCACGCTGACTTGGCGCTCTCCCATTGGCCACAATGACCAGGTGGCCGACGCTAAGTGAGTTCATCCCCATAGACTGCAGCAAGCCCCCTTTTGCTACGGCCATGCCCCGTAGATGGCCCAAGACACAGAAGATCCTGCTGTATAGGGGACGGCATGCCGCCCCTATGCCCTTCCAGTCAGATGCTAATAAAGACAGCAGCAGCAACAATAAAAACTACCCCCATAAGGCCGGCAACAAAACAGCCAAGGTGATTAAGGTTCTGCTGCCTGTTAGGACGACGCTGCGTAACCTTGATGCCAGAATTATCTACCTCTCCAACTTACTCCTGCAGATGGAGGCAGCAGCTATGTCGGCCACAAAGAGGAGGTGCAACAGTAAGGCCGCTAGGGAGATAGCGCACGACGCCATGTCATGCCCTAGCGGCATAAGGAATTGTAAATGGGTAATAATGGACTGGTTAAGGGCGGATTGTGAACTCTGGGGGGGAGGGATGTAGCCTGGTGCTGGTTCCTGGGTTCCCAGACATTCCGTCTAGTCTCTCACTCTCCCCCTCTGTTTCTCTGTCTATTTCTGGTTGATATGTCTTCTATGCTTACTCTCTTATATGAACCCCCCTTGTTGTTTCCTCTCGTCTTATTCTTATTTATTTGTAATCTTTCTACTCTTTTGTTTCTTTTTTTTTTGGTCTTGTACCTGCGTCTTCTCTCTTAGGTTTGTTTGTAGCCTTGTTATAAGACGCTCTTGTTCTAGCTTTTTAATAGTTTGTGTTTAATCTAGTTGTGATAAGTGAGGTCTGAGAGTTTTGAGAGTTCTATGGGTTCTGGCTGATAAGATTCTTTGACTGGGGCATGGAACAGGCCCTTTCTTAGGCGTACTTATAAATAATATCTACCTTAGTAATAACTATATTAAAGCCCAACAGCTCTGTCCAACTACAAGATGAATCTACAACACGGCGGATATGAAGTGTCATCTTTCGGTGACTCCGGAGCAGCCAAGGTTAGACTGAATGAGCCTTTGCAAAGTCTACCAACAATACTAATAATGGCTTGACTCATTGGCAGACAAAATCAAGCATATTTTCAGGAGAACAGACCTTTCAGCAGCAAGCGCATCACTAAACCACCACGGCCAGCTCGGCCTCTCTTATCGACATGGCTCAACAAGGCGACAATTATAAGCATTCCGTTTCTAGCACTTACTCTGGACCTACTGTGTCCTTTAAGGGCCGGCATGTTATCTAAAGCAGAGAGAGTATCTAACAAACCTACTTTACCTATGCTAGACGAGGGAAGAGAAAGTGACTGACTTACTAGCGCACTATATCTTCTAGCTTTGGTTAACAAGCTAGCTGCAGAACATCAGAGCAGATTAGGCGGTAGAACTATAAACCAGGCATTAAGATCATACCAGATACTATGATTCCTCAAGAGTAGCGTCACTGAATTTGAAACCTACTAGAAAGAGGCCTAGAAAGAGCTAATTAGCATTAGACTGGGCTGGTCGTGGGTGAAGAACAAGGCCGATAGTAGCAGGCAAGAGCCTAGCAAGCTAGTATGAATGCAGGGAGGCCAGGGAGGTGACAGCTAGCATAACGGGTCTTTAGAACTGAAACTTGGAAGCAGTACTTGATTATGCTATTTTTCTTTTTGAACATCTTCCTTGGTTGAGGGATTTCGGTTCAAGCGAGGCCTTGGGGGCCACGGTGACAGCGTGCGAGACTTGCAATGTCGAGGAAATAGTAGTTAGGGAATGCCGATAGTGTATCGCATCAGTCGCGTGAGGGGTCTCCGTTTTTGTAGCCAGCGAGAGAAGTCACTTGGACAGGAAGCGCGCAAGCCGCACAGGAACTTGGTCTATCTGCAGAGTTCTACATCATGATAATGACATGGACGTTTTACAGTCATAGACTTCAATGACCAGGAGACGCGCATGTCTGACGCACGACATTCGCAGCCTGCTTATATGTCGGGCTTGTTCCTGGCGACGAACCGTCATCACGGTCGGAAAATACGACTCTTAGTGGATGGTGGGATCTGTATGGTCAAGCAAGCAAGCCAACGAGAACCCCCTCCGGACTTCCACACGCTCGTCAAGCAGTCCACACACTGCTTCCTATGCTAAGCGGCTCACTGCATGCTCCTCGTTACTGTCGGGTGGTTCTGTCTTATCGGTCGAGGAGGGCTTTGTGGCAGTGCCGCTCCTTGTCAGGTGTTGTTATAGCAGATTGCGCATCGGCGCGAAGGGTCAAGAATTAGCCTGAGTCCGCATGACCTGGTGAGGCGCCGCGTCCCAGGTGGTCATCTTATTGCGCGCTCGGCCGTCCAATGAACCGGCGGCCCCAGCCAGCCTTGTGCCAGGGAAGCAGGATTGGCAAAAGTCATCCAGCCTTTAGTACACTTTAGCACAAGGCAGTCGACAATGAGCGACAGTTCAAGGTCACGAACGGTCAAGACTGCGTTGTGTCGTCAGCGAGCGACACAGAAGGGTCTGATAAATTTACATCGGGTTTGTCCTTAAGGAGCTAGTTCAGGGCGTGGATGGAGATGCGGCGGCAAACGGCGTTATGACCAAAGAAGAAGAAAATAGACGGCGAGGCCTACTAGCAGGCGGAGACGGAGGAAGGGGTTGTCGTCGTCGCCACAACGTCGTCATCAAGCTCGCGCGACCAAGGCTGCGCGGGCATGGATAACAGCGATATCAAGAACGAGCCTCTGTCACGGCCTAGCAACCTCAGCTAGGTGCGAAGGTAGTCCCGTCGTTTGGTCCCAGCGAGGCGGCGAGAGCCGGCACTGACCCACAATCTACCCAAGGACAACGACGACACCGCGGCCGCTCATCCCAATGGCCGCTTGCCTGATGACAACGTTCCCGCCGATTCAGCCCTGTCCACGACCGATCATCTACCTGGGACATACCCTTCCTGGACCGACAGCAACGTGGCTAACACCAGAAACACCCACAATACCAACTCGACTAACAACACAAGCATCTAGTGGCTGTGGTTTGTGCTATGGTCCTCTTGGCTCTTTGAGCCCTCTTCGATCTCGTCGCGCTCTTGGCTCCCTTGGATTGGTGATGATGGCGGTGGAGGCAGAATCAGCGGCGGCGGCGGCGGCGGCGGCGGCGTAGGCAGCGGAGGCGGGATAATGGCAAACCCCGGGGTGGGGTCTAGGGCTTATCCGGGGGTGTCTGGATAGTGGTTTGCCTGGCCCCTGCCAAGGACGATGGATGGGTTGACGCCCAACGGGGCAGCAATGGCGCCAGCATCAGCTTATTGATGTCTGTTGCGAGGCCCTGGGCCAGGTTCTTGAGACACCAATGCAGTGACGCCACGAGATCTGCCTGGACATGCGGCGCTGGTAATTGAGTAGGAGTGAGAGAAGCACGCGGCGGGAAGTTCGCACACAAAATTGTGCTTCCCCCTGGGCTGTCGCTGCTGTCGTCGCCTTAAAGGGAGGGAGTCTCCTCAAAGGCGGCATAGACTCAGCCGAGAGACCTGAACCGCCGAGTCGAAAGTGGAGAGGCGCCTGCAGGGTAGTCGGGCGGCGGCCATGGTGCCCACAGCGGCGATTTCCTGTTTCGTGAGGGCTGGGCTGCGAAGGCGAGCGGTTGTGTTCCTAATGTCGCCGATGGCCTGCTGCTCCGCAGTCCGGCTGTTGTGCTTTGCCCAGAGCTTGAGCGGAGGCTGAGTTTCGTCGGCGGCGGGGCCAAATGAATCCCACAAGCCGTAAGCGCTCACCTGCTGGATGAGGGCACAGATGCCGCTGACGAGGGCGCGGTTAGAAAAGCGTTCGTGTGTGCCTAGAACCCAGTGGACTGTGTCCGACATGTTAGAAACGGCTAGTGAAGTGGTTGTGACATTGAGATATTGTCCATGACAATCCGTATTGACAGCAAGGTGGCGCCGAGACGGTTCGAATGCAGTGAAGGGGAAGAAACGACGGCAAAGGAAGCCAGGGAAGGGCGGCCATCAGCAGCGCGAGGGTCAGTGGGAGGTTCAGGTTCGAATTCGGGTTCGGATGGGCCAGGTGTTCGGTACGATGGCTGATGCGTCCGAGCAGGACAGTCTGGCGATAATGTTTGTTCAAGTCGTCATAGGTAGCGCCATTTAAGTTTTGCTTGCAAGAGTGAGAAGAATGGGAAATTGGCCGTCCTTGTCTGCGTTGTCGGCGGATCCCTGAGCGGTTGCTGCCATCTGTTGGCCCCCTGTTGTGAATCGCGAACTAGCCCTTCTGACCTTGTGTTCTGTCCGCATCGCCAAAGTCTACTCCAAAGCCTTCATCTGGCCTGCAACGGCAGAGTCGCTGAACACAGAGTGGCGTTCCACGATGGTCGAGTTTGGTAGTTGGGGGACGCAGGCAGGCGCGCCGTCTGGTCTGCAGACAAAGGGTCAATATCGTCACGGAATTCAATGTGGGCGCAGTACCTATTTCAGGGCGTAATCAACGATCGAAGCGTTCGAGAGCCCGGCGAGGAAGGAAATTGGTCGGGGGTGTCGTTCTGAGATTCGAGGTCGCGGTTCTGCTGGAAGGTGGACGTTGAGCTGACTCCAACAATCGGGATAGTAGATTGTTGGCGC
This sequence comes from Colletotrichum navitas, assembly GCF_030913465.1. Taxonomy (NCBI): domain Eukaryota; kingdom Fungi; phylum Ascomycota; class Sordariomycetes; order Glomerellales; family Glomerellaceae; genus Colletotrichum; species Colletotrichum navitas. The sequence goes on from NW_026850734.1 coordinate 34,768, forward strand.
GCTCAAGATATTGACCGAGCGGTCACGGTTGCATTGAGGCATCTTTGTTCGGTCGGCGGCGACTTCTTTTGGTTGCTGGTGATGGATGAGCATGGTCCAAAAAGCTGGTAAGAACCTACGGCGGGGGTGTACGTACCTACCTAGGGGTAGTAGGGGATATAAGGGTGAAGAGGTGCGTCATCTCGTCACGTTATTAGTCAGCTCAGCAGTGTCCAGTCTACGGATAGTGGGTTTGTGCCTAGGAGCTAGCTGTGCTTGGCCGTTAATTAAGTGCGTGCACAGGACTCTTACAGGGAGTACAGCGACTTTTGTCACGACATTTCTCGGAAGAAACGACGACATTCCAGCACCCACTCCTGCTAATACTGACGTAATAGTCCTCGCTTAGGTAGTGGACCTTGTCTACCTTGTTTTAACGACGAAACAGACGGCAGGTCCCTCTGATATCGGCCAGTGCTTTGGCCGACTTAGATAACCTGGAGTCTTACTTTATAGAGATTGTAACGGCTAAGATTCTCAGCCATTATGCTGATTTTACGCCAATCTCTAACCTTCCTCACTCGACACTTGGCTCGCGCGGGTCAATGGCTGGAGAAGAAAATCCAGGCAGATAGACACGTATGATGAATGCTTACGCCTGGGCTTGATACATACTGCGGTGAGATGGCCTAGAGAACATTGTCCAGCCACGTTTGATGAATTATAATGCGGCCGGAGGCAAAATCTACCGGATTTCCAAGGCCAGCGGCAAGCCCTAACGAGAGGATAAACAAGCAAGGCGCTTCTACTGCCTTCTGTTGCCCTTAATATAGAGACTTCCTATAGGGGGAGGTATCTGACTTGGACCAGCCGACCACCCCCGCATCACTTTATCAATCGATACGGCGAGATACCTGGCTGTTGCTGGTTTGAAAGATGAATTCCACTATGTGCATTACCAACTCCTCCTCAGTACGGTGGTCCGTCCGTACATCTCGCTAACAGCAATCTTCACTTTCTGGCCAACTTTCCAGCTCTCAAGAAATCACTAACCCCTTTCTCTCTCTCTCTCTTGTAAGATGCTCTGCGGTGTCCATATTGATATATAACTTAATGCTGACAGTCCTCCCCCCAAGGTCGTCTTCTGTCGAGAGACCAAGGGACGCGTCCTCTAGACGGTTACCGAAACAGGCATGGCAGCCGTCATCTTCTTCAATCACACCCCATCGACCCAAGGCGCGGGACTCGGACCCGATACTTGCATACCTGTGGCCAAAGGCCAGGGTAAGAGGAAGCATCCGTAAGAACAGGGACAAGAACGAAGGGGCGGCGAACAATGTGGAGGAGGAAGCGGCTGGCTGCAGCAGACCGCACACACCTGTTATGGTAATTATTTCCACCCATCTTTGGCGTCGATGATCAAATCCGTTTTTCGTGTCTTTTCCCGCCCGAAAGCTGTCTCTACCACAGTCGGAAAGAAACACTCTTCACGTACAGACGCCATTCACAGATACAGAAGCCATGTGATTAATCTACAGCACCATCCATGGCTGAGGTGAGGCGAAGCGAAGCGATCGGAATCTCCCACCCATTGATAATCGTCTGTGGTGAGCATGTGTTACGAGATGGAGCACATGGCAGGGTGTATAAGAATATAGATAAGCAAGGCTTTTTTCTATAAAGATATAGTTATAAAAAGGTAAGATACTTGAGTAATGAGTAAAAGCTTACCTGTGGCATTTGAAAATCCTCATGGTAAGTGCGGCGATGTGTGGTTGAAGCTATCGTGACACAAAGCATTGAAGTGACCAGCAAATGCATGCATGCATGCGGCTGTGCCACCTCCTCAACGTGCCGTGGCTGTGCCACCCCTCCATGTGGCTGAGGCCGAGCGCCACCCCACCCCCGCCATCAAACGGCAACAGACGCCTCGCCACGTCCAACTTCGTCACGTCCGACTCTTCATCACAAACACGTCCGACTCATCACGCATAGGTACGCAGGCCAACGTCGAATACTGCCAACAAACTGCAGCATTTCATTTCGTCATCAAATCTCGGCAGATAATCGACACTTTAGGGGGCCAGAAAGTCACCTACACACATCTTCTCTCCGTCATCTCCATCGTTTCGTCAGATCCCTCGAACAACCAATTGGAAAGAGCAGTCTTGATTTTACTTATTCTGCAGCCAGAGAGCTAAAGGTATGTGGCTTGCCTATTCATGCACTTTCTCAATTGATACCTGTGGTATCTGGCCATGAATAGTTAGTGATGGTATCGCCCCCGAGCCGAGAGCATCCCGCACACGCCTCAAGTACCCGCTACACTATAATTCGGCGCCTTTCGTCCCCCTGCGCACCCTCGCAACCCCGAGATTCATCTTCCAGATAGCCTGCCTCACCCCCTCAGCAACCACTCCGACAACAACGATCCTATCGACCTCAACGACGTTCAAGAGTTCGATGGCCATGCGTCAGACGATAACACGGATAATAACAAAAGCCAAGTCAGCTCCGACGGTCTGTCAGCTCGGGCTGCCGTGCTGAGTCCTCGTCTTCCGCCTTCTCAACATCGACCTGGCGCCGTTGCTCTGTCGAGAACCAGCGAGGATTCAAGCAGCCACCTCTTCAGCGAGGCCGACAACATTACTCACGGCCCCAACAACGACAAGGAGGAAGCAGAGCTGGCTGTTGTACATGTCAGCGATAATTTCTCGATCCGCAGTCATCGAACGCTTAGGATTCGCGGAGCGCCTACTCACGTCAGACTATTGCACTCTTGAACCCCAAGACACGTCCCAGCTCGACTGCCGCAAGATCAGGATGCGCGGATACTACAATGCAGTCCAACATATGTTGGAGATAGCCAATGCCAACAGTGAATCCCAGGCACCCAAGGCAGAGCGTCAAGAAGTTGCAAAGTCCAGGAGCCTCATTCCATCCGCTGTATTCCCATTGCATAGCCCTGCTAGTTATCCTGCAGTACGCAGTCAAGGAGCATCAAGCAACGTGTGATCGGATCTCAGACTCGGTCACGCTTCTCTCTTCTCTTCTACTTTACTGTAGCGCCCCCGTCATCTCCAATTGATTGAAGAAGCTATTCGCGCTTTGCAACACCACCGCCAACGTCGCACACAACAGGTACACTATACATCAATTACTCCCCTGGCGTCCAAGGCAGCGAGCAGCCAGCGCATGCGACGGCATCTTTGCGTCGTCATCCAGCCCTTCCTTCCCGCCACTCCAAGGGCTCTATGATGCAGAGCTTCATAGCAGCAAAGAATCAGGGAATGTTAGATTTAAAGTTCGCCAAAGCCATGCAGTCTCTGCCTTTGCCTTCCTGAGTTAGTTGCCCCCCACGCTGTGATTTGTTGACGATTCTGCGCCGTCCAACCCTTGTTACATGGATAGCCCTGCTGGCTAGAAACAAATCAGCAGCATCTTGACCCCATGGCCATGCGATCTACCTGTGAATTGCAACTGTGCGCCAACGCAACGCTCTGATAGTCTTGTATCCTCCAACTCTTGTTCTTCTCCGGTCCATCCACGAGGTGGATGGTCTTGTAGTCTCTCTCCATAGGTAGTGGCGCGAGCTACGTGGTACCTTTTAGCACAGTGCGTTTCGATACGATTGATTACCTAAGTAGCAGGCTGTCCTGGTCGGCCATGTCACGTGGCTTTGGTCTAAGCTCGGACCTCGCTCGAGCCACTCCAGCCACAATGTGTGTGTGTGTACCTATTCCCATGTACCTACCTGGGTGGGTATCCGTACCTTTCCACGAATATCGCCGTTTTTTCCCACCAGCATCTCCGACCCCCTCGTGTCCTCTGTCCCGCCTTACGCTGACTGCCGTCGCTACACTCGCCAGGGATGCTCTTTTCCGCTATTGGATGACGACTAGAGGGAGCAAACAGTACATGCGCGACACAACCATTTGGATCGCCTACCCCGCACCACGTCTCTTTGATTCTGTTGCGGGCTTAGGCGCGCCGGCTTGGGCAAACTGCTGGGCGGCGGTAAAGCTCCAGATCTAGGGGCGCTGGGCAAGGCGAATGATGTGCAGCGTCGAGCTGCGGTGCGACTGGATGGTTGGATATGAGACGGATGGATGCGGATGCATAGGTAGGTATCTAGATGTGGTGATGGCCCACGTTGCCTCCACTGTTGTCTCATGACCCATTTTCACCCGAGGCCAAGATTACTAGTAAGCCCTAAGTGGGAAGGTGAGAAAGCAGACAGAGCTTACACTGATACGGAATGGGACGTGATTCGCCACCAAACCCTGGACTTGGGGGCTTTTTGACTACCTAGTTGGTAATAGCGCTGGTCTGAAGTGAGGAGAGGATTAATACCTATGCAATGTGATTGTGTTATCTGCTTACACCCCTGGGGCCGGGTGCAGCGATCCCACTTATATTCCTGTCGCGTTCCGTTCCTTGTTCTCCTCTCTGTGCTCTACGCCGCCGATGAATACCTAGGAATATCGCCCCAAGTTCTGACATATGCAAACACGATTGCGCCTACAGATAGCGTTGTCTGTGTCCAATCACCGCGCAAATGACGGCGCCTGATTCCAGGGTAGAGAAGGAGGTGTCAAAGTAGCCGCATCGTGGACGGAGTGAATCTGGACATATCCTGCTCGCCCGTCCATGGGTCGGGCCTTTTCACTGGCTGGAGAATAATTATTCCGTCCAGAGGCCGCACCGCGCTGATCAGAAACTGCGATTAAGGCCGTGATCGACAACTGCGTTAGAACTGCGTTAACAGCTGTACCACAATAAAAAGATACCTTAGGTTAAAATAAAGTAGAGTTTCCTATGATTTTAAGGTTTAAATTAGGTAATATACTATAGTTATCCCTATATAGTATATTATCTTTACTATTTTCCTCTTTTATAAAGTAAATAAAATTTAATTCTTTTTATTTATTCTAGTATTACTACTTTTTACTAAATTACTATAAATAATTACTATAATTATTACTTATATACCTAAGATAAATAAATAGTAAAACTAAAAAAGGCTTTTTATTAATTTAAAGGGCTTTATTATTATTTAACTTATTATTTTAGCCTTTACTACTTAGAAATAAAAGAACTTATTATATTAGTCTATAAGAAAGCTAGTAAAGAAGTATTAGCCTAATAAAAAGGTTACTAAAGATATTATTAAAGTCTATAATTCTAGTAGTAAAGTTAATAATAACTTAAAAGATAATAATAAAGATAGCTTATCTTTAAGAAGTATATTACTATTTTTTAAATTTTTTAAAGAGCCTTTTAGTTAAATACTAATATACTTTTATACTATATAAACTTTAGACTTTACTTACTACTTTATAGAGTAGCTTCTTAGCCTATACTATAATAAAAACCTTAATACTAAAAAGGCTACTATATAGAAGCTAGTCTTTAAGAACCTTATAGTATAAATTAATATAAAAGGTTAGTTTACTAGTCTTATAATTAGTAAATAATTAAAAAATAAGTATAATACTAAAAAAAAAGGTTTAATATTTAGGCCTTTATTACTTATAAATTAGGTAATTTATTTAATAAAGAGTATAGTAAAGTCTTTTATAGTAATAAAGTAAGAGAGAACTTTTTAATTTACTACCTTAAGTATAACTAGGTTTTTATAAAAGGCTTAGGCCTACTATATCTATATTAAGAGATATAAGGTATAAGTACTAAAAAAGAAGGCTATATACTATTAGTTAATAAGGCTATATATAGCTAGGTATTTAACTTTAAAAGTAAAGAAAATAATAATAATAATAATAATATATAGTAAAGTTAATTACCTTATAGACTATTATAGTTATTAATATTATATCTTAGTACTTTTATATTTTTAAGAATATAGTAAACTAATAAGAAAAAGTAGTAATAATATATTTTTATTAGTAATAGTAGTTTAAAGAAGAAGCTTACTACTACTAAGGCTAACGCTTATATTAGTAAGTCTATATAAGAGCTTAAGTATAAATACTTTAGTAGTAAGAAAAAGATACTAAAGTTTAAGCTATAATAAAAGTAAAAAAAAAAGATTAACTATTATAAGAAGAAGCTAAGGTAAAAAAGGTAATAGTTAACCTAGTAAGGTTTAAAAAAGATCTTAATTATAATATTTATTTACTAGTTATAAATTAATTAGTAATAAAAAAGAAAAAGCTAGTAGTTTTAGAAGCTAAGTATTAGAATTTATTATTAAGTAATAAGTTAAAAAAAGTATATTATATAAAAGTTTATAGGTAAATAGTTAAGTAGTAATAATAATAAAATATTCCTATATTTATAGTAATCCTTTATAGTAATCCTCTATAGTAATCTTCTACTAGTTAGCTACTACTATATTACTTTACTTATTAGCCTTATTATTATTATTCTTTTTAGCCTCTTTACTTTTTTTTTTAGCTAGGTTTTAGTAGTACTTCTTAAGGGTAGCCTTTTAAGTAGTAGTTAGGCTAGTTTTTTTTTTATTAATACTTTAGTAATTTATTTTTTACTTAAGTAAAAAAAATAACTTTAGAAAAGGTTAAAAATAGTACTAGTCTTTACTTATTAGCTTTATAGTTAAAAGAATAAACTTAATAATATTAATATCCTTTTTTATAATAATAACTCTCTTAGTATAAATAGTAACTAACTAAATAGCTATAAAAATAAAGATTAGTAAAAAGATTATTATAGTAATTAATTATAGTAATTATTTACCTTTAAATATAGCTATAAGATAAGTCTTAGTAGCTTTTTATAGTATAAAAATAGTAGCCTTTTAAAAGTAAAGGTTATCTTATTAAAAAACTTTAAATATAATCTCTTTATAAAGATATTAAAAAAGTACTTTTACTATTAAAAGATTAGTTATCTTCTAGTACTTCTAGATTTTATAAAAAGTAATAGCTATAGGTAAATTAGTATTATAGTAATTACTTATAGTAATTAAATACTTATTATTTACCTTTTAATACTTTATCTTTAGGGCTACTATAGCTTTTTTACTACTACCTTTTTAAGTAGCCTTTTTAGGTATAGTCTTTTTAGGTACTACCTTTTTTAGTATAGCCTTCTAAGCTAGGTGTTTCTTAACTAAGGCTTTTAAAGCTAGTAACTTTTTTATACTTCTATACTTATAGAAAATTTAACTAATTCCTATAGTCTAAATATTTATTAGTAATTATTTAAAAAATAAAGTAAATAAGAAAAAATAATAACTTACTATTATTATTATTATTATAATAAAAAAGAAGTAAAAAAAAAAGAAAGTATAAATAAGTAAAATAAAATAAGTAAAGTAAGTTAAAATTATAGTTTAAAAAAGTACTAAAAATAAAGTAATTTATAGTTACTTTATTTTTCTTTTTTATTTATTTTTAACTATTTTTCTTTTTTTTAACTTTACTTTTTTTTTAATAATAATAATAATAATAATAATAATAATAGTAATAATAATTACTTTATTTTATAAGTAAAAATTACTTTACTTATTTATTAAAAAAATTCTAACTTTCTTTAGTTACTTATTTTTTACTAAGGATGTCTTCCTCTTAGCTTTTATAAAGTCTATTTATAGTAATTAATTATAGTAACTTAACTAATATCTCTTTAGGCTACCCTTTAGGCTTTAGTGCTAGTATAAAATATAAGGCTAATAATAGCTACTTTAAGAATATATATACTAAAAAGGCTTATAAGTATATTAAGGGAATAATAAAGAAAATAAAAGAGCTTAAGAAGGCTAAAAAGTTATTTACTACCTAAAAGAATTATAAGCTAGCTACTCTTAAGAAGTCCTAAGCCTATATTAATAGTATAGCTTTAGTTAAGGCTAATATAAAGGCTAAAGTAATTAATAATATTATTACTATTATATAAGTAATTTTTTATTTATTTATTTATACTTATCTTTAACTATAAAAATAAGTAATTAAAAGGTAACTATCTAAGAATAGTTATAGTAAGACTTAGTCTTTATTAGTCTTCTTCTAAAAGCTAGACTTTTATCTAGGTTAATAAAGATAATTAAGTTATCTAAGAAGATAATAGTAATAGTAACTAAGAGAAGGTTCTTTTTCTTAGCCTTAAAAAGAATATAAAAAAAAGGCTAGCTAATCTAGAAGATTATTATAACTTTAAGGTTAGTTTTTTTTTTATTAAAAGTATTAATATCTAGTAAAAAATATAAGTACTTATAGCTAAGTATAAAGAAGTAAATAATTACTATAATTAATTACTATAAATTACTAATAAAACTAAGACTTTATTTACTAAAAGTACTACTATATAACTAACTACTAGTATATAGCTTTAGACTAGCTTTTTACTAAGGTCTATTACCTAAAGGTTTAGCCTTTTATTTACTTTAATATTACTTTTAAAAAAGGCTTTATTTAGCCTAGTTAAAGTCTACTAGCTATAGTAAATATCTTTACTAAGGAAAAGTCTCTTCTTTAGTTAGTTCTTACTAAATTTTAGAAGCCTACTACTTCTTAAGATTATAAGCTCTTAAGAGCTATTTTCTATATCTATTAAAAAAAGAAGTAAGTAAAAGTCTAAGCTTTACTTAATATTTTACTAATTTTCTTAAGTAATTTACTTTTTAGTACTACTTTACTATAGGCTAATAAAGTAAAGGTTTTTTTTTACTTTATTTAAAAATATTACTTTACTTAAGACTTTAAGTTAACTATTAAGTAGCTAGTTAAAAAGGGAATTACTATAATTAATTACTATAATATAATATTAACTTATATATTTAGGTCTAAGGCTTTCTTAGTTTCTTTTCTTAAGAAAAGATTCTTCTAGGATTAGCTAAGCTATAGAATAAAGTTAATCTTAACTTAAAGGTAACTATAGGATTTAGTTATATAATAATAAAGGCTTTTAAGCCCCTATAAAAGCTTTTACTTTTTTATCTTTAGCTTTAGCTACTTATTAAAGTATACTTAGCTTTTTAAAAAAAGGTCTTTAGTATAGCCTATAAAGCTATATAAGCTTATAACTTTAATTTTATTAAAGAGATAGCTAAGGATATTTAAAAAGGCTAAAGATAAATTATAGTAATTAGTTATAGTAATTCTTATTTTTATTATACCTTTTACTATTCTTATATTACTTTAGTTATCTTTTTTTAAATTTATACTATACTTTAATTTAAGTACTATTTATTAGCTTTTTTACTAAGTATTTCTATAGTAAGTAGGTCTTTTATACTAAGACTAGGCTTTTTTTTTTCTATATAATATATTAGAAAGTTATAAAGCCTTATAACTATATATATAATTTAGACTTATACTTTTAAGCTATACTCTAAGGCTAAGTAGTTAATTATTTTTTACTTTTATTTTAATTAACTAAATACTTACTTAATAATTATTTAAAAATAACTATACTATAGATTATATAGCTCTTAGGCTATCTTTAGTAGTTTATCTATATTCTTAAAATCTTATAAATAATATTAGGTCTTATAGTAAGAGGTAATAATACTTTTCTATATACTAAACCTAGTATCCCTTAAGAAATACTAACCTTAAGGGACTTTAAACCCCTTATTACTTATAAAATTAAATAAACTAGCGTTATAGATTAACCCTTTAGCTTTAGTAAGTATAAATAAAAAGCCTTTATTAAAATAAATAGTAGTAAAGATATTTTAAGAGACTATTTTTTTTAACTATACTACTTTTTTTATTTACTAATAAAAATATATATATTAATAGGAGTACTATTAATTACTTTAATATAACTAGTAAAGTATTTACTTAGCTTCCTATTACTTTTTATTTTTAGTAAGACCTTAGCTTCTCTATAGGGTATAATATATATCTTATAAAGCTATATAAGGTATAGTAAAACTTTATTTTAGACTAGAGATATAGTTAATTAATTAATCTAGAAAAAGTAACTTATAGCCTATTATCTAAGGTTATTACTATAGGATAATATAAATAGGTAAATAAGTACTTTTTACTTAATAAAGAGGTATTAAGATAGCTATAAAGGTATATTATTTATAAGCTATCTTAATAATACTTAAAATTACTATTTACTAAGGTAAAAGAGGTATTAAAAACAGTAGTTTAAACTAGAAAAAAGCTTTTAGTAAATTTAGTATATAGTTATTAGGCTATTATTAATAACCTCTTAATTATTTATATTTATACTAGCTTATTATCTAACTATAATAGTACTAAATATAGCTACTATAGTAAGATATTTAAATTTTATAATAATAAAAGCTTTAAGTAATTTATAGTAATTAATTATAGTAATAAGAGGTCTTTAAGGATATAATTATTAATATATAATAACGTTATTATAAGTTTAACCTAAGCTTTTAGTATATTAAGAATTTATATAAGGAAATAATATACTTATATAGTAAGTTATAGATTATAGTAAGTTATATATATCCTCTGCTTTTCTACCTCTTTAATCTTTATACTTACTTTTCTCTATATATAACTATAAACTCTTCTTCTAAAGAAAGCTAAATTATCTTTGCCCTCTAAGCTATCTAAAAAGACCTAAAAATATCTATATAAAAAGTAGCTATTACCTTTAAGGTCCCTAAATTAACTCTCTATAACTAATGTATAAGATATATTATATAAGACAAGATATATCTAAAATTAAAGAAAATAATAAAAGTAAAAGAGAAGGTAATTCTTAAGAGGGTTATTAACCTAATTAATTAAAGGTTTTCTTTATAATAAGAAGATATATAAAAAATAGCTAATCTCCTCCTAGATTTATATAATATAATATATATTAGACCTTAATAGGTAAAGAACTTTATATAATAATAACCTTAATTAAAAATATAATTTTAATATTAAATTAACTATTAGAGGGCCTTAGCTAAAGATCTTATAATTATATAAGGCTAGTTTATACTTATATAAAATATAATTATTATTAAATAGGCTTTGTATATATATATACTTAGTAAAATATAGGGGTAAATTAACTTCTTATTAGGTAACTAAATAGGTCTACTCTACTGTTATTATATAAAGTAGTTATATACTACTTAAGTATAACTTGAGTTATTCTAGCTAACTAAAAGTATAATCCCCTCTTAATATAACTAAGGGCTAAATAACTAGTCTATGCCCTTTGACCTTAAATTATA